>NW_025048164.1:470000-495000 GCF_018831695.1 Puntigrus tetrazona
CACGCCAGTCAACCTGGCAACCGTCCCACTGAACATTTCGGTTAAATACAATCCAAAAATACTAAATGCAATCTCTTAACAGGAGTGATACGTGCCTTTAAAAACTAAAGAACTAGTAAAGAACGCTTGCGTTGGAAAACCAGACAAAAATACGGAAAGAAAATCGTCTTTTCGTGCAAAGAAAGTCTGCTTAGAAGCTACAGAGTGTGACTTTACCTGCAGTGATATATTAAAGAGACAAAGCCACCCCAAAGGATCACAGGAGGTATGATCTAAAGCGTGATACGAGTCCGAATCACACGAACACTTGCCTTGTAGTGGTCCAGAGCGTCTAGAGCGAGCCTGTGGCCCTCAGAAGAGAACATGCTGAGGGCCGCCAGCAGCTCGAACACCTGCTTCTTCACCATAGTGTTAGACGTGTCCAAAGCTGGGGGGAAAGGGAAAGCAAAGAGAGCGTTTTCAGCTTCCTCCTCCATCGTTTTGTCCCTCTCTACTTTTAGGAGCTCATTTTTTTGGAGACGCGATGCGGACTTTGTACTTCTGAGGGTTAAAAAAAACAGCCAAAGCATGTGATAGGTGTGAAGATTGGGCAATGCAGATACTGTGAGCAACGCTCCGGAGGAATGCATGTTTTCGGAGTTATCTCGTCTACTGGACGGCGCAGGGTTTTAAAGGAGCAGCTCGGATGTAGAAACAGTGATTGCGTGACTTCGACGGGCTTGTTTTCGGATTGTGAACATGTGCATGCGTGAAAGAATATATTTGGAATTATATGAGGGTGAGTAAATATATGGGTAAACTATGCCTTTATCCCTGTAATTGTAGCTATAATGATTTTCTTTTTACATTAATAGTTTATTTGAGCCCTGCAAAAATAATGCATGCAAAAAAAATAAATAAATAAATATATTTTTGCAAAATTAAATATGAAACTTAAGAAAAAAAATGCATGCAAAAAAAAAAAATAAAAATAAAAAATAAAAAAATTAATAAATATATATATATATATATATATATATATATATATATATATATATATATATATATATATATATATATATATATTTTTTTTTTTTTTTTTATGCATTTTTGCATGCATTTTTTTCCTACGTTTCATATTTAATTTAGCTTTTAGGGGGCATTATGTTGAGATCAAAGGTTAAAATGATGACATAGTACTTCATAATTCCAATATAAAAGTAATAATTATGACATAAAAAGTCATATTACACTGTCAATTTTGAGGTAAAAAGCCATAGCTATAAAAATCACATACAGCTGTATATATAGCTTACGACACAATTCTGAAGTAAAAAGTCTAAATTTTGAGATGCCATAATTATGAGACAGCCAAAATTATGACATAAGTAAAATGAGATTAAAGTCATAATTATGAGTTGTGAAATTTACAATATAATTATTTCACAACTGATGTGTCATAATTTTGACTTTCTATGCCATAATTATTAATTTTTATCTTATAATTAGTACTTTTTATCTCATAATTGACTTATATCTCATAAATAGTGCTCTCCCATAATTTTGTCTTTTTATCTCATAATTAGTATTTTCTATCTCATAATTGATTTATGTCATAATTTTGACTTTCTATCCCACAATGACTCATTTTTATCTCGTAATTGACTTGTCATAATTTTGACTTTATCCCATAATTAGTCATTTTATCTCATAATTAGTATTTTTATCTCATAATTAGTACTTTTTATCTCATAATTGACTTATATCTCATAAATAGTGCTTTCTCTCCCATTATTATGACTTTTTATCTCATAATTAAGTTCTCATAAACACGACATTTTCTCTCATTTCCCAATTCACTCATCAGTAAGGAGATTAAAACAATCCTATGAAATCATAAGTGTGCATATGCAATTTATGAAAAACAACTCAATTTTATCCAGAGACTGAAACGAAGCGAAACGATGCAGTACACTGCAAGGAGGCTTCTATATAAGAGAGTAATAATAATACCCCGCGACAGCTTGCGCACGTATCCCTCGTTGTCCACGATGAAGTGTATCCCGGCGGACGAGTTCATCACGGCCCTCACGCAGTTCACGCAGGTCAGCTGCAGCAGAGCGTCGGCGATCCGAGAGCATCCGCGTCCCGACAGACGGTCCAGAGCCTCCAGCAGCAGGTCCAGGCCCGACAGCTCCAGGAACTGACCCATCCAGGCCCCGTCGCTCTTCTCCAGACGCTTCTTCAGGCCCGAGTAGTTGACCACGGTGGGCACCTGCAGCAGGCGGATGCACAGCTCGGCGTCGGCGCTCTCCAGGTTGGCCTCCTGCGGGCCGTCCGAGTCCTGAGACGAGCCCAGACGACCTCGCACCGCCGCCCACTTCTTCTGAGCGCCGTCCGTCTTCCCAGACATGATGCTGCCAAGCTGAGAAACAGCACAGACATAATAGTTTCGTTCAGGTTCACACAAAAATCTCTGATAGCATCAAAGTGCGCTTTAACTATATATATATATATATATATATATACATACATATATATAAATATATATATATATATACATATACACACACATATATATATATATATATATATATATATATATATATATAATGTATATAATTGCTACTGTGCAGCAAAAAGTTTGATAATAATAGAAATTATTAATAATAGAATAATAGAAATTAAACACTTTACAATACACAATTTTCTTTAAATATAATAATGAGGTGCTGTGGAACAGAAGTTATACTGAATAAATACTCTAAATATTGTAAAAAAAAAATACTTGTACTGTATAAATTAATTGGATGAAATTCCTAATAATAATACAAATAATAATACAATTTGTTCAAACATTACATTGACGTTGCTATTATTGCTATTATAAAAGATGTGCTTAAGTATCGTATACATTTAAATAGATGAAAAATTGCACGATGTTCATAAATAATAATAAAAACAATTACGTGTTGCATTAATTTATTATTATTAATAAAGTGCGATAAATAAAGTACAATAGAGCACGCATACGGTAGAAATGAAAACTGAATGTGTTGATGATAACGACATTAATTGTTATGCTTCAATAAGTTTTTTGATGTAAAAAAATACGAATTAAATAATAGTGTTTTATTTATTGTGAATGGTTTTTATATATATATATATATATATATATATATATATATATATATATATATATATATATATATATATATATATATATATATATAAATAAAACATTTTCAAAAGCCTCATTAAATTGCTATCATGTAGAGAATTAAAATTACATGAATTAATTTTCTTTCCATTAGACACAATTTGCAGGATGAACAAAAAGGAAAACAGAATTAAGAAAAATAAACTAGTAATTTCCCCGTTGTGAATAATGGCTGAATAAAAATAAAACTAATATCCCGGAGCCCCAAATGAAAAGAGAACTGATTGTGAAATTCGCCTTCGAGGTCTAATAAACACGCGGAATGCATTTTTCCCCGTTAGCGAACATAAATGATGAATAATGTGAAAATAACAGACAAATTCTGAGTCATTAGCACACATTTGGTGCTGCTGGCGAAGAGATAGCTGGATGATATCGTGATGCAAAGCATCCAAAGCAGGCGTGAAGAGGGTTTATCAGAAAGCAGCTTTAACACATTCTTTAATGCGGAGGAATGGATGATGAGTCCAGACACGCAAAGCCGTCCTCGTCTTTCTCCACACGGGTGTAGACTTTCCTGGCATGATTCACCGTGATTCATTCATTCACGGGTCAGCAGACGCCTCTTTAATGCCGAGCGTCCAGGTCTATTCTAAAGCAGCTCCATCATCACGAGCTGAAAGCCCTGACCCAACACAACAGACCCAGAAAGAGGCCAGGCATTCAGCGCCGGTGTCCCACGAGGTCCCATTCAAGGGATTTCTGAAGGAAATTAAACACGCACTTAGCGTGAGCGTCCGGATAGACCTGAGCGGCAGCCTTTAAAATAAAAACTAAATTCAGATATATTGATGTAAAAGAAAAGGCGTTCGATTCGTGCGCTTTCCCGTGAAATAAAGCAAGGCTTCGTTTCGTTTTACTGTAAGACATGGATCTCGAGAACACATTCAGTTGATCAAAAGTCACACTTAAGACCTTTAAGACGTGTAACGTTACAAAATATTTCTGTTTCAAAGAAAAGCAGCTCTTTTGAGCTATTCGTATGTGAATTAAATACCGCAAAAAAAATCCATTGCAATGCTTTTTATTATTAGTGGTGCTTGCCTTTTAAGGCAAAGCACACTATTACTATTCCTCATACTTATTCTTACTTATTATTAGTGGTGCTTGCCTTTCAAGGCAAAGCACACTATTACTATTCCTCATACTTATTCTTACTTATTATTATTATTATAGATTCCGTGACGATTTTTCAAGTGGCGTAACTAGTCCCGCAGTTTTTGCCACACACCCTGAAGCGGGCGTCCAAATCGTGCGCGGGTATTGTGGAAAGATGTGCTATGACTTTTATAAGCGATCGGGCGTACGATTTTCGTACACCGGGCGAAAAATCGGGCGAAAAATCCCATAGACGTAACATTGCGACCAACTTTGACGGATCGTAGCGCAGAGCGAGAATATCGCACAAACTTGTAAATCACCAGATTTGAAGACTTTATCAAGCTGAACGAGAACATACCCCACAGTGGGGTAAAAGTTTTACCCCTGGGGGGCAAGAGACCTCAAAGTTGCCCCATTGACATAGTATGGTGAGGAAAAATGCACATGTGTTTTTCCTACTATGGTAATTTACATAGGAATTTCGCAAATCTAAATAACTTTGCATTAAAATGTCATAGAGAGGCGTGGGGGTGGGCTCGTTTTACTCAGCTAACCAATCAAAGTCTCTGAATCACTATGAAGGTGTCAAGCCACGCCCTAGCAACCAATTAGAGCGCCTAGCAACAGATCCCATAGACTGCCATTATAATGGTTCAGATGGGTATCTTTGGATCAGAGCGTCATAGAGACATGGGGGTGGGCTCGTTTGAGTCGGGGCAGCAAACGGCCAATCATGAACTACTTCAGCTGTTCATAGCCACGCCCTAGCAACCTTTATCGATGACCTTAGCAACCAAAATCTTAACCAAAACTTACATATCTTCAAAAAGAACGTCACAGAGACATGGGGTGGGCTCGTTTGATTCTGGGCAGCAAACAGCCAATCCTGAGTCACCATAGACATCTCCTATCCACGCCTTAGCAACCATTATCAAACACCCTAGCAACCTTTTAGCAAGACCTATATCTTTGCATCAGAACATCGTAGCGACATGCTAGTCATGCTACCGACATGCTAGTCACTTTGCTAATCATGCTAAAAACATGCTAGCGACATGCTAGTCATGCTAGCGACATGCTAGTCACTTGCTAATCATGCTAAAAACATGTTAGCGACATGCTAGTCATGTTAGCGACATGCTAGTCACTTGCTTATCATGATAAAAACATGCTAGCGACATGCTAGTCATGCTAGCGACATGCTAGTCACTTAGCTAATCATGCTAAAAACATGCTAGCGACATGCTAGTCATGCTAGCGACATGCTAGTCACTTGCTAATCATTCTAAAAACAAGTTAGCGACATGCTAGTCATGCTAACGACATGCTAGTCACTTTGCTAATCATGTTAAAAACATGCTTTGGCGACATGCTAGTCATGCTTAGCGACATGCTAGTCACTTGCTTAATTATGCTAAAAACATGTTAGCGACATGCTAGTCATCTTTAGCGACATGCTTTAGTCACTTTTTAATCATGCTTAAAAACATGCTAGCGACATGCTAGTCACTTTGCTAATCATGCTAAAAACATGCTAGCGACATGCTAGTCATCTTTAGCGACATGCTAGTCACTTGCTAATCATGCTAAAAACATGCTAGCGACATGCTAGTCATGCTAGCGACATGGTAGTCACTTTGCTAATCATGCTATAAACATGCTAACTACATGCTAGTCATGCTAGCGACACACTAGTCACTTTGCTAATCATGTTAGAAACATGCTAACGACATGCTAGTCATGCAACAGAGGGCGAGTTTTGCCACGGCAAGCACCACTCACATTTTCTTCAGGAAATGTACTTTCTAGTTATTATTATTATAGATTCCGGACAAATTTCGGCGCGTAACTAGTCCCGCAGTTTTTGCCACACACCCCTGAAACGGGCGTCAAATCGTGCGGGGTATTGTGGAAAGATGTGCTATGACTTTTATAAGCGATCGGGCGTACGATTTTCGTACACCGGGCGAAAAATCGGGCGAAAAATCCCATAGACTTAACATTGCGCCAAACTTTGACGGATCGTAGCGCAGAGCGAGAATATCGCACAAACTTGTAAATCACCAGATTTGAAGACTTTATCAAGCTGAGCGAGAACATACCACACAGTGGGGTAAAAGTTTTACCCTGAAGGGGCAAGAGACCTCAAACTTTTACTATGGTGAGGGTAAAACTGCACATGTGTTTTTCCTACTATGGTAATTTACATAGGAATTTTGCAAATCTAAATAACTTTGCATTAAAATGTCATAGAGACGTGGGGGTGGGCTCGTTTTACTCAGCGAACCAATCAAAGTCTCTGAATCACTATGAAGGTGTGAAGCCACGCCCTAGCAACCATTTAGAGCGCCCTAGTAACAGATTCCATAGACTGCCATTATAATGGTTCAGATGGGTATCTTTGGATCAGAGCGTCATAGAGACATGGGGGTGGGCTCGTTTGACTCGGGGCTGCAAACGGCCAATCATGAACTACTTCAGCTGTTTATAGCCACGCCCTAGCAACCATTATCGATGACCTTAGCAACCAAAATCCAAACTTGCATATCTTCAAAACAGAACGTCACAGAGACATGGGGTGGGTGCGATTGACTCAGGGCAGCAAACAGCCAATCCTGAGTCACCATAGACATCTCCTATCCACGCCTTAGCAACCATTATCAAACACCCTAGCAACCCCAACTCAAACGGGCATATCTTTAAATCGGAACATCATAGAGACATGGGGGTTGGTTTATATCATTCATAGTGACAAGTGTATCATCATTGTCAGCTACCAAGCTGCTTCCTAGCAACCAACCAATCTACCCTAGCAACCGAGGGCGAGTTTTGCCACGGCAAGCACCACTCACATTTTCTTCAGGAAATGTACTTTCTAGTTATTATTAGTGGTGCTTGCCTTTTATAAACACACTATTACTATTCCTCATACTTATTCTTATTATTATTATACTAGATTCCGGACAAATTTCGGCGCGTAACTAGTCCCGCAGTTTTTGCCACACACCCCTGAAACGGGCGTCAAATCGTGCGGGGTATTGTGGAAAGATGTGCTATGACTTTTATAAGCGATCGGGCGTACGATTTTCGTACACGGGCGAAAAATCGGGCGAAAAATCCCATAGACTTAACATTGCGCCAAACTTTGACGGATCGTAGCGCAGAGCGAGAATATCGCACAAACTTGTAAATCACCAGATTTGAAGACTTTATCAAGCTGAGCGAGAACATACCACACAGTGGGGTAAAAGTTTTACCCCTGGGGGGCAAGAGACCCCCAAACTTTTTACTATGGTGAGGGTCAAACTGCACATGTGTTTTTCCTACTATGGTCATTTACATAGGAATTTTGCAAATCAATATAACTTTGCATTAAAATGTCATAGAGACGTGGGGGTGGGCTCGTTTTACTCAGTGAACCAATCAAAGTCTCTGAATCACTATGAAGGTGTCAAGCCACGCCCTAGCAACCATTTAGAGCGCCCTAGCAACAGATCCCATAGACTGCCATTATAATGGTTCAGATGGGTATCTTTGGATCAGAGCGTCATAGAGACATGGGGGTGGGCTCGTTTGACTCGGGGCAGCAAACGGCCAATGGTGAAGTATTTCAGCTGTTCGTAGCCACGCCCTAGCAACCATTATCGATGACCTTAGCAACCAAAATCCAAACTTACATACCTTCAAAACAGAACGTCACAGAGACATGGGGGTGGGCTCGTTTGACTCGGGGCAGTAAACTGCCAATCCTGAGTCACCATAGACATCTCCTATCCACGCCTTAGCAACCATTATCAAACACCCTAGCAACCCCAACTCAAACGGGCATATCTTTGAATCGGAAAGTCTTAGAGACATGGGGGTTGGTTTATATCATTCATAGTAACAAGTGTATCATCATTGTCAGCTACCAAGCTGCTTCCTAGCAACCAACCAATTGACCCTAGCAACCGAGGGCGAGTTTTGCCACGGCAAGCACCACTCACATTTTCTTCAGGAAATGTACTTTCTAGTTAGTGGTGCTTGCCTTTCAAGGCAAAGCACACTATTACTATTCCTCATACTTATTCTTACTTATTATTATTCTTATTATTATAGATTCCGTACGATTTTCGGCGCGTAACTAGTCCCGCAGTTTTTGCCACACACCCCTGAAACGGGCGTCAAATCGTGCGGGGTATTGTGGAAAGATGTGCTATGACTTTTATAAGTTTATCGGGCGACGATTTTCGTGACACCGGCGAAAAATCGGGCGAAAAATCCCATAGACGTAACATTGCGACAAACTTTGATGAATCGTAGCGCAGAGCGAGAATATCGCACAAACTTGTAAATCACCAGATTTGAAGACTTTATCAAGCTGAGCGAGAACATACCACACAGTGGGGTAAAAGTTTTACCCCTGGGGGGCAAGAGACCTCCAAACTTTTTACTATGGTGAGGGTCAAACTGCACATGTGTTTTTCCTACTATGGTAATTTACATAGGAATTTTCAAATCTAAATAACTTTGCATTAAAATGTCATAGAGACGTGGGGGTGGGCTCGTTTTACTCAGCGAACCAATCAAAGTCTCTGAGTCACTATGAAGGTGTCAAGCCACGCCCTAGCAACCATTTAGAGCGCCCTAGCAACAGATTCCATAGACTGCCATTATAATGGTTCAGATGGGTATCTTTGGATCAGAGCGTCATAGAGACATGGGGGTGGGCTCGTTTGACTCGGGGCTGCAAACGGCCAATCATGAACTACTTCAGCTGTTTATAGCCACGCCCTAGCAACCATTATCGATGACCTTAGCAACCAAAATCCAAACTTACATATCTTCAAAACAGAACGTCACAGAGACATGGGGGTGGGCTTGATTGACTCGGGGCAGTAAACTGCCAATCCTGAGTCACCATAGACGTCTCCTATCCACGCCTTAGCAACCATTATCAAACACCCTAGCAACCCTGACTCGAACAGGCATATCTTTCATACGGAAAGTCATAGAGACATGGGGGTTGGTTTATATCATTCATAGTGACAAGTGCATCATCATTGTCAGCTACCAAGCTGCTTCCTAGCAACCAACCTATTTACCCTAGCAACCGAGGGCGAGTTTTGCCACGGCAAGCACCACTCACATTTTCTTCAGGAAATGTACTTTCTAGTTATTCTTATTATAGATTCCGTACGATTTTCGGCGCGTAACTAGTCCCGCAGTTTTTGCCACACACCCTGAAACGGGCGCCAAATCGTATGCGGGTATTGTGGAAAGATGTGCTATGACTTTTATAAGCGATCGGGCGACGATTTTTAAACGCCGGGGTAAAAATCGGGCGAAAAATCCCATAGACTTAACATTGCGCCAAACTTTGACGGATCGTAGCGCAGAGCGAGAATATCGCACAGACTTGTAAATCACCAGATTTGAAGACTTTATCAAGCTGAGCGAGAACATACCACACAGTGGGGTAAAAGTTTTACCCCTTGGGGGCAAGAGACCTCCAAACTTTTTACTATGGTGAGGGTCAAACTGCACATGTGTTTTTCCTACTATGGTAATTTACATAGGAATTTTGCAAATCAATATAACTTTGCATTAAAATGTCATAGAGACGTGGGGGTGGGCTCGTTTTACTCAGCGAACCAATCAAAGTCTCTGAATCACTATGAAGGTGTCAAGCCACGCCCTAGCAACCATTTAGAGCGCCCTAGCAACAGATTCCATAGACTGCCATTATAATGGTTCAGATGGGTATCTTTGGATCAGAGCGTCATAGAGACATGGGGGTGGGCTCGTTTGACTCGGGGCAGCAAACGGCCAATCATGGAGTACTTCAGCTGTTCGTAGCCACGCCCTAGCAACCATTATCGATGACCTTAGCAACCAAAATCCAAACTCGCATATCTTCAAAACAGAACATGACAGAGACATGGGGGTGGGTGCGATTGACTCAGGGCAGCAACCAGCCAATCCTGAGTCGCCATAGACATCTCCTATCCACGCCTTAGCAACCATTATCAAACACCCTAGCAACCCCAACTCAAACGGGCATATCTTTAAATCGGAACGTCATAGAGACATGGGGTTGGTTTATATCATTCATAGTGACAAGTGTATCATCATTGTCAGCTACCAAGCTGTTTCCTAGCAACCAACCTATTTACCCTAGCAACCGAGGGCGAGTTTTGCCACGGCAAGCACCACTCACATTTTCTTCAGGAAATGTACTTTCTAGTTATTCTTATTATAGATTCCGTACGATTTTCAAGCGCGTAACTAGTCCCGCAGTTTTGCCACACACCCCTGAAACGGGCGTCAAATCGTGCGGGTATTGTGGAAAGATGTGCTATGACTTTTATAAGCGATCGGGCGACGATTTTCGTACACCGGGCGAAAAATCGGGCGAAAAATCCCATAGACGTAACATTGCGACCAACTTTGACGGCTCGTAGCGCAGAGCGAGAATATCGCACAAACTTGTAAATCACCAGATTTGAAGACTTTATCAAGCTGAGCGAGAACATACCACACAGTGGGGTAAAAGTTTTACCCCTGGGGGGCAAGAGACCCCCAAACTTGCCCCATTGACATAGTATGGTGAGGGAAAAATGCACATGTGTGTTTCCTACTATGGTAATTTACATAGGAATTTTGCAAATCTAAATAACATTGCATTAAAATGTCATGGAGACGTGGGGGTGGGCTCATTTTACTCAGCTAACCAATCAAAGTCTCTGGATGGCTTTGAAGGTGTCAAGCCACGCCCTAGCAACCATTTAGAGCACCCTAGCAACAGATCCCATAGACTGCCATTATAATGGTTCAGATGGGTATCTTTGGATCAGAGCGTCATAGAGACATGGGGGTGGGCTCGTTTGAGTCGGGGCAGCAAACGGCCAATCATGAACTACCTCAGCTGTTCATAGCCACGCCCTAGCAACCTTTATCGATGACCTTAGCAACCAAAATCTTAACCAAAACTTACATATCTTCAAAACAGAACGTCACAGAGACATGGGGGTGGGCTCGTTTGATTCTGGGCAGCAAACAGCCAATCCTGAGTCACCATAGACATCTCCTATCCACGCCTTAGCAACCATTATCAAACACCCTAGCAACCTTTTAGCAAGACCTATATCTTTGCATCAGAACATCGTAGCGACATGCTAGTCATGCTAGCGACATGCTAGTCACTTGCTAATTATGCTGGAAACATGCTAGTGACATGCTAGTCATGCTAGCGACATGCTAGTCACTTGCTAATCATGCTAAAAACATGCTAGACACATGCTAGTCATGCTAACGACATGCTAGTCACTTTGCTAATCATGCTAAAAACATCTTTGGCGACATGCTAGTCATGCTAGCGACATGCTAGTCACTTGCTAATCATGCTAAAAACATGCTAGCGACATGCTAGTCATGCTAGCGACATGCTAGTCACTTTGCTAGTCATGCTAGCGACATGCTAGTTACTTGCTAGTCATGCTAAAAACATGCTAGCGGCATGCTAGTTATCTTTAGCGACATGCTAGTCACTTGCTAATCATGCTAAAAACATGCTAACGACATGCTAGTCATGCTAGCGACATGCTAGTCACTTGCTAATCATGCTAGAAACATGCTAGCGACATGCTAGTCATGCTAGCGACATGCTAGTCACTTTGCTAATCATGCTAAAAACATGCTAGCGACATGCTAGTCATGCTAGCGACATGCTAGTCACTTGCTAATCATCTTTGGCGTTATGCTAGTCATCTTTAGCGACATGCTAGTCACTTTGCTAATCATGCTAAAAACATGCTAGCGACATGCTAGTCATGCTAGCGACATCTTTAGTTACTTGCTAGTCATGCTAGAAACATGCTAGCGACATGCTAGTCATGCTTTGGCGACATGCTAGTCACTTTGCTAATCATGCTAAAAACATGCTAGCGACATCTTTAGTCATGCTAACGACATGCTAGTCATGCAACCGAGCGAGAGTTTTGCCACGGCAAGCACCACTCACATTTTCTTCAGGAAATGTACTTTCTAGTTATTCTTATTATAGATTCCGTACGATTTTCGGCGCGTAACTAGTCCCGCAGTTTTTGCCACACACCCCTGAAACGGGCGTCAAATCGTGCGGGGTATTGTGGAAAGATGTGCTATGACTTTTATAAGCGATCGGGCGTCGAATTTTCGTACACCGGGCGAAAAATCGGGCGAAAAATCCATAGACTTAACATTGCGCCAAACTTTGTGGATCAGCGCAGAGAGCGAGAATATCGCACAAACTTGTAAATCACCAGATTTGAAGACTTTATCAAGCTGAGCGAGAACATACCACACAGTGGGGTAAAAGTTTTACCCCTGGGGGGCAAGAGACCTCCAAACTTTTTACTATGGTGAGGGTCAAACTGCACATGTGTTTTTCCTACTATGGTAATTTACATAGGAATTTTGCAAATCAATATAACTTTGCATTAAAATGTCATAGAGACGTGGGGGTGGGCTCGTTTTACTCAGCGAACCAATCAAAGTCTCTGAATCACTATGAAGGTGTCAAGCCACGCCCTAGCAACCATTTAGAGCGCCCTAGCAACAGATTCCATAGACTGCCATTATAATGGTTCAGATGGGTATCTTTGGATCAGAGCGTCATAGAGACATGGGGGTGGGCTCGTTTGACTCGGGGCAGCAAACGGCCAATGGTGAAGTACTTCAGCTGTTCGTAGCCACGCCCTAGCAACCATTATCGATGACCTTAGCAACCAAAATCCAAACTTACATATCTTCAAAACAGAACGTCACAGAGACATGGGGGTGGGCTCGTTTGACTCGGGGCAGTAAACTGCCAATCCTGAGTCACCATAGACATCTCCTATCTACGCCTTAGCAACCATTATCAAACACCCTAGCAACCCCAACTCAAACGGGCATATCTTTAAATCGGAACGTCATAGAGACATGGGGGTTGGTTTATATCATTCATAGTGACAAGTGTATCATCATTGTCAGCTACCAAGCTGCTTCCTAGCAACCAACCAATTGACCCTAGCAACCGAGGGCGAGTTTTGCCACGGCAAGCACCACTCACATTTTCTTCAGGAAATGTACTTTCTAGTTATTATTATTATTTATTTTGGGTTACTATTTTTACTATCATATTAATATTTTTTAGTATTCTGACTTTTTCCCCATTTGTGTTTTTTTTTTTTTTTGGATTTTCCGTTATTGGTCCTTTTAGAATTTTAATTGTCAAAATCATCTCGCATTGCATTTTTGGAGTGGAATATTCAAGGAAATAACATTAAAAAATAAAACAAACAAAAATATGTCCTTTAGCGATCATTTCAACAGTTTACCTTTAAAGAGATATTATTTTTCACGCTGGAAATGTCAAGAAAAAAATGCCTTTCCTGTAAAAAAATAAATAAATCCTGTATAAAAATATTTTAATAAATTCACTTCAATAAAATCCCAGTTTTTTTTTCTTTAAAACACATTTTACTTTTATAATCACTGTAACACTTTACCTGTAAAATCATATTGCATTGCATCATTGTCCTTTTATAATTTTAATCGTCAAAATCATGTCGCATTGCATTTTTGGAGTGGAATATTCACCGATAATAAATTAAAAATGCACCGATAATCACTCGACGCCGAAAATTCAGCCGCGCTTCCGAGGAATAAATTACACTTCGATACAGATTCACACAGAAAGCAGCTGTCTGAAACGGCAATAATATTTCATAATTTTTACTGTATTCATCACAGCTTTGGCCAGACGTCTTTTTTCGAATCGCGAGCTCGAAAGATCGTCCGCTTCCGCTGATTCGGGCATCCGCTGATTCGGGCATCCGCTGATTCAGGCATCCGCTGATTCGGACATCCGCTGATTCGGGCATCCGCTGATTCGGACATCCGCTGATTCGGGCATCCGCTGATTCGGACATCCGCTGATTCGGGCATCCGCTGATTCGGGCATCCGCTGATTCGGGCATCCGCTGATTCGGACATCCGCTGATTCGGACATCCGCTGATTCGGACATCCGCTGATTCGGACATCCGCTGATTCGGACATCCGCTGATTCGGGCATCCGCTGATTCGGACATCTGCTGATTCGGGCATCCGCTGATTCGGGCATCCGCTGATTCGGACATCTGCTGATTCGGGCATCCGCTGATTCGGGCATCCGCTGATTCGGACATCTGCTGATTCGGGCATCTGCTGATTCAGGCATCTGCTGATTCGACGCGATCTTCTCCACATTTCCGATTATCTTACACAAAACAAACCAGAAACCGTCCCATCAGCCAAAGCGGGGATTTGCCGCCGACAAAAGAGCTCTCACGCCACAGCGAAGCTCAACAAAAGTGCCAGAGTGTCTTTGGCACGGGATTCGTTTTTCCCCTTTTCTAGCTCAGTCGGTTTCGGGCCGAGGGGAGGTCAGAGAGATGCTTTATTTAGCTGTTTTAGCTGTCCGGCTCGGGGGAAAGTTTGGGCCCGTTTGGTCAGCCGCTCCACGCGGGGAACCCCTCGGAAAGGAGAAGTCGGCGGGAAAGCTCCCGCACATCTACAGCCGCTCCGGATCTTCAGGAGATCTGCTGGAACAGCGCTCACGCTTGTGGTGTTGAGTCACGCTCGGCCGCTCAGATAAGACCAGGAACACTCCCCTTCTGCAGTTTACAGGACGTATTGCGCAAAAGTTCACGCAAGGGGGAATCTGAGCGTGAATGCCAGGAATGTCGGATGTCTTCAGGAAGGAAAGGCTTTGACGTGAAGGGAGACGACACAGCGCTGCTGCTTTTCTCCATCTTAAAACCAGGTCACATTCTGACCCAAAATCAAGCAGATAGATATAAGGAGCTGTATCACGCTCAAGCATTATCGTCATGCCGGCTATCGTTTCTGTTTTGGCTTGGCTTGTTTTTTTCACAACATGTCAAAAATCTGCAATTTCGCTGAGATGGGACCGGCCAAAAAAATTATGTCCCAAAAGCACATTTTTCCTTTAATCGCTTTTCATTTTTGGCTTTGCAATTGCAATGCTATTTATTAATAGTATTATTATTATTACTTATTTTTGGGTTACTATTTTTACTATCATATTAATATTTTTTAATATTGACTTTTTCCCCATTTGTGTTTTTTTTTTTTTTTTTTTTGGGATTTTCCGTTATTGGTCCTTATAGAATTTTAATTTTCAAAATCATATCGCATTGCATTTTTAGAGTGCAATATTCAAGGAAATAATAAAATAAAAAATAATAAAAAATAAAACAAACAAAAATATGTCCTTTAGCGATCATTTCAACAGTTTACCTTTAAAGAGACATTATTTTTCACGCTGGAAATGTCAAGAAAAAAATGCCTTTCCTGTAAAAAAAATAAATAAATCCTGTATAAAAATATTTTAATAAATTCACTTCAATAAAATCCCAGTTTTTTTTCTTTAAAACACACATTTTACTTTTATAATCACTGTAACACTTTACCTGTAAAATCATATTGCATTGCCATTTTTCATCAAGAAAATAATATCACAATTTTTATTTTCCTTTAATAATCATTTTAACTTTAAAAATGTTAATATTATTATTATATTATTATTATTATTTATTTTTGGCTCACTATTTTTACTATCATATTAATATTTTGTAATATTCTGACTTTTCCCCATTTGTGTTTTTTTTCTCTTTTTTATTTGGATTTTCCGTTATTGGTCCTCATATAATTTTAATTTTCAAAATCACATCGCATTGCATTTTTGGAGCGGAATATTCAAGGAAATAAAACGAACAAAAATACATCTTTTAGCGATCATTTCAACATTTTACCTTGAAAAATAATCATATTGCGTTGCATTCTTTTGGTGGAACTGAACAAAAAAAAAATCCCCACATTTTCCAGTAATAGTGATGTTATCTTTATTTTTATTTGCAAAAGCGTCCAGCTATACGACTGAAACGGCGTGACCTTGACAGCGCTGCGATCGTAGCCTGCGCGTGAACGATACGATCACAAAAAAAGCGCAGGCCGTATAAGTACAGAGGCTTCATGGGAACGGACCGAGCCTGTCACTTCTGAAGAGCATCCCTAGAAGTGGTGTGAGTTTATCACGTTTCCTCCCTCCCCGGCGTCCGAGCTTTCATGACACAATCTAACGGGACGAACGGCAGCCGCTTCCTGCGAAACAACCACTTACATAAAACGGCCTGGATGGTGCCAGAACGATAACACGCTGACTGGATGCATTACTCATCATCCTCATCATCATCATCATCAATCTAGAGAATCAGACCTCATTCAGAGCCAAAGAAAACAGCTCTTGCTCATAAATACATTTAAATGCACCCATAAGCCCTTACTTGCCTTTTACCGAGCGAGCAGAACACACAGGAAGTCAATCATTACAATAAACGACCTGTTACTGGAGTATTACTGTATTACTACAATAAAACATCCAGCACACAATCAATCAAAACGGCCTTTTTTATGATATCAGTAACGTACAAATTTGGACTTGCATATCATATGGCGATGCTATTTTCGGGACGGAATTTTTTAAAAATAATTTAACTTTTTTTCCCCCTTTAATAATTAAAAAGTTATTCTTTTTAGAATTTTAATTTTCAAAATCATATCGCGTTGCACTTTCGGAGCGGAACTGAACAAAAAAACATTTTCAGGTAATTTTATCATATAATGATATATACTTATTATTAATCAATTGCACTTTTTTCCCCTTTAGTGATAATTTTAAAATCATATTGCTCTATTTTTTGGGGGGGTGGAACTGTCATGAAAATAATGCGACATTTATAATAATGATTTATTTTAATCATTTTAAAATCAGGTTTTTGGCATGCAACAGTTGGCAAAGAATTGAACAAAGAGCGCGTTTTCCTTTAATAATCGAAAAACGATAGAACCCATGCAATTGCGTCGCTATTTTTGCAATAATTTTGACGCAAAAAGACGTTGCAGATCGCGTCAGAGGTCACTTATTAATGTAAAATGAACTAAAAGCGCATGACAGAGACTGTGGGGTTCAATGCATTCAGTCCTAAAGCCATCCTAGTGGTTCACCGAAAACAGCTTTCACAGCATCTGCTGAGGAGCTCCTGAACACCCTCGAGATCGGTCTGAAAGGAGACACTGTTTCCACATTCGGGTCAATGAGCAGTCAGAAGAAAACCTCGGCTTCTTTTACGAAAACATGGCGATTTGTCCTCCTCGGCGCCATATTCACGTCGATTTAGGACACTGCCGAGGTGATTTCTGTCTTAAACTGGGTCTCACTTCATGCATTCCGAGGGCAAACGCGTTGTTTTTAGAGACGCGGAGTCTGAATTCGTCCTACCTGAGATCCTGAGAGGGTCCTTTACGTGGTGCTGAAGAAGAGAGACGCGAGGAGACTTGTCTCTCCTGACAGTTTGAAGAATTCAGGGTGAGATTGTAGGATGGAGTCTCGCCGCTGCTGACACATGTGCTGGCCACGCCCACCGAGCGAGGGGGGCGTGGCTTAGATCCAACCCAAACATTCCCGGAGGACCGGAGCGCGTGCGCGCGACGACAGACCTTTTAAAGGAACAGGCTGCCTCCACCAAAAAATGTAAACGCTCTCAGATTTGTAGAAGCGACTGGGCAATGCGTGTGAACGGGTGCCGTCGGAATGAGACGAAAGGTCGACACAAATCCAGCGTTTTTTAGCTAAAATGCAAGCCCAGGAAATACAATAACGCTTGCTGTGGTCTGAATCAGGAGGGAAACCTGCACAGGCGTCCTCTAAACTAACGTGTGATGTTGATCTATTTTATTGGGGGAAGGGTTGTAAGGGATGTGTTTTCGTCGGGCCCTCATTCCGACGGCACCCATTCACGTGCATCGCTGAGACATCTCTCCGGATCCGACGAAGGAGCAAACTCATCCTGATCTCGGGCGCGTCTCAACACCACTCACTTAATTTGCATAGTGCATTGTTTTGATATGTTGCAGATGTCCCTGAATGAACCTCACGAGCGTCCAATCAGACGGAGAGACACGCCCGTCACCAAACTGTCTGCTTCAGATCAAAATAATAAGAAAGGTTACCTCCAGATTTAATCACGCTCTTTTTTTGGTTAACCGAGTAATAAATCTGACGTGATGACATCACGCAGCACCCTGGTGTTATCAGATCAAAAGATATTTGTACAAAACCCACCAGCATGTAGAAAAACACGATCCTGCACGTCATGCGCGAGCGTGAACACACTCTGCTCTGGACAGAAGAGAATCTGATTCACTCACAGCTGACACATGCATGACAGAGAAAGAGAAGGAAATCATTCCTCGGCCTGTTTTTAATCAACAATCTTACGATTATGAATCAGATGCAATGTGCAAAAATGCAACATATTCTGTTTATGCCTGAAAGTGTTTTATCCCTCCATGCAACAGACAGCGACGGTGTGTTATAACATAGAGCGCGCTGAATTAATACAGGCAGAGGTTTATTAGAGGTTATTCGATAGAAATTCTGCTAAATATTTTCACTGTTTAAAATGCACTCATTTTGTATTTAAAAGATATGCTTTCTATTTGAATGTATATTTTAAAATGTAATTTATTTCTGTGATCAAAGCTGAATGAATCAGCAGTCTTCAGTGTCACGTGATCCTTCAGAAATTATTTAATAAGCTGATCCGCTTAAGAAACATTTCTAACTATTATTATTATTATTATTATTATTATTATTAACATTATTATTAACATTATTATTATTGTTACTATCAATATTTAAAAAATCGCATGCGAAAAAATCGGCATTGAAATCACAGCAATAAGTTACATTTTAAAATATTCTGTATATTTAAAATATATTGAAATGCAGTATCTTATATAGTAAAAAATATTTCAACCTTTTACTGTTTTTGGCTTTGTGCATTTAAAAATCGTAATTTTTTAAAACTTGAAATAAATGTATTAATCATTAATTTAGTATAAAAGTATAAAAAAAAATCAGCAACATTTCTCCTTTTAATTTAGCTTGAATGCGTGTGGTAAAAAGCTAAAAATTAAACGAATTAATTTAATGAACTAATTAAACTAATTAAAAAGAGAAAAGGAATAGAAACTGATTGGAAGTAGTAGGTTAGGCCTGCTGAAATAGCGCTCGATCTGCTCGTTCCTCCTCGCCTGAAGGGGGCGCCGCGCCTCTCCGGCAGTCACGTGTCCACAAGCTCAAACTCGCTCAGAAGAAGTCTTTAAACTGCCGCCGAAGAGCCCAGGAATATCATTTTCACGCGTTTATTGTTTTATTCAGTGAAAATAAGTCATGGCGTCAACAAAAGAGATTTTAGAGATGGACCTTTACGCTTTATTGGGGATTGAATCGAGCGCGACGGAGAAGCAGGTGAGGAAGCCGCTTTCCGAGCGTCTCTGTCAATAAAGCTAACATTAATAATCACGTATGAAAGTGTACATAATAATACAATATCATGATAATATAGTATCCTTAATATCTCACGCGGAGGTTATAGATGGATAGTTCGTTTGGGCAATAAACTGAGAGGCTCACGTGTCAGAACATGCTTGAAATCCACGTATTACCGATGAATTACTTTGTTTACTTCAGGTTATTATGTTCAATATTTGACCACAGGCCTCTAAAGGCACGCTTTTGTGGGTTTTACGTGTCTTGAAGATGGGTTTAGACGTGTTTTAGACGCTCGAGTGACCCGAATGCTTTCAAACACAAACCAGAAACAGTAGAAGTAGGTACTGAAGGCAACAAGCTGTGAAATAACGACGTGTGGGACAAGAAAGAAGGTGTTTTGAGAGTAAAATGCAGTATAGAAGTGAGTGAGGTAGTTTGTGAGCAGTAGGTGGCGCTACAGATCAAGACTTCACTGTCTCTATAGATTTTTTTAGTCTAAATATCCAGTATTTCAATAAGCAGGCCTACACGTAATCAGCATGACCTAATATTGTTAGTTTAATATGATTATTAATTGTTCTAAAATTAATAATAAATAATAAAACTATTAATTGTTCTTTTTTTATTTTTGTGCATTTATCATTTTTCATATTTTTTATTTGGCATATGAAATATATTTAATTGATATTTTTATTTTCAGTATTTGTATATTATGTTTTAATGAGCATAATTGTAAAAATGTAATTAAATAATAACTTTAGTATTTATATTCAATATTTAATTTATATATATATATATATATATATATATATATATATATATATATATATATATATATACATAAAATATAACTGTAATATTAGTAAATGAGTTTATTATATGTGTATAACGTATATATGTATAACATTTGTATATAATGTGTATGTAAATATTTTTTTAAGTTTTTATATATTTAATATATTTTTATATTATTTAAATATATATTTAAAAATATCTGTGCATTTTGTTTAGATTCATATTTGATGCATCCGGATTTTATTGCTTATGGTCGTAATTTTTTTATAAGAAAAGCCATAATTATAGCCAGCTATGGCAAAAAAAGGCAATTATTCACTGTGTAATATTTTTATTGTAATGTTTACATATGTACGTCATTTAAGAATGATTTTAAATCATTGAAAATAATGAGGAAAAGATAAAAGAATATCATTATAACCTTAAAATAAAATAGGATAAGAGAATAGATGTTTTTTTTTTTTTTTTATAGAACAGTGTATTGAAATTTTTTTATTTTTATTTATTTTTATTTTTATTTTTTTATTTTTAAGTCTGTCATATTTGATGCCTCTGGCTTTTATTGTTCATATATTCTGATACAGTGAAAATTGACGAAAAAACAACTCAATTATATTTATATTTTCATATATATTTAGAGACTCAAATTGAGAAAACATGCGATTTTGATTTGTTAAATTATTTTAAAATTATTATTAAATTTAAACGATTAATAAAACATAATTATTTATTTTCTGTATTTATCTTTAACTTGATTTTTTTCTTCATAATTTTATTCTTTATTGTGCGTGTTTTTACAATAATTTCAAACGCGTTTATGTTAGCTTGTTGACCCTCTTAAACGTTCGCGTTCTTTCCTTTATGTATTTCTATTAAATGAAAGGTTAATTTATTCCCACAGCGTGTTGTTTAGAGGTCTTAAATGAATAGTTACGTTTCATAAAAAGGTGGCGCTGATGAGAACAAATCGAAGCGACTTTCCCTGAGCTCACTTTTTACCGTAAAGCGAGTCCGAAAGCGGGCGTCTCTTCATGAATGCACTTCAAAATGAGTCTAGATCAAAAGATGGTGTTGATGAGCGTCTCTGGAGCAGAAGCCAGTGAATGGCGTTTAATGAGAAACACACCAACGCTGCCGGACCTGACCTGTTTCTCCTCTCTTGCAGATCAAGAAAGCGTACCGACAGAGAGCCCTGTCCTGCCATCCTGATAAAAACCCCGATAACCCCAAAGCTGGTGAGTGACCGGAGGCCTAAACCCCCTTAACTCACCACTGAAACAGACACCATTCTTTTTCTAATTAAACTCAGTCCGAAATTAAATAGATTTTATGCTATGTATTTATTTTCAACTCATTTTTATTCATTCTTTCCTGCGTTTATTTGTGGAACTTTTTAATGGTGCTGTCAGAGCGATTAATCGCATATAAAATAAAGGTTTTATTTACGCAGTATACGGAATACATATTAAAATACGCACACAATATTAAAAAAAACAAATCTAATTTTTACATATTTAAATTCTTCATTCAATTATTTATTAAATTATTACTATTAAAATAATAATAAAAAATATTATAAAATTTTTATATATGAATATAACGTTTCTTAAATATACACATGCAAGTGTTACACACACACACACACACACACACATTAATTAATTGTGATTAATCGCTTGACAGCACTATTTTTTAGTTCGTTTCTTTTTCTGTTCTTCTAAACATTTATGTATTTTTTCCTTTTTTTCTGTATTTAAATGCATTATTTTATTTCACTTTTATTTTTGTATTTTTATTCGCGCGCCGGCTTACTATGCTTAAAAAAAAAAAATTATATACACACGCTTAATTTCTTCCGAATTGAAAATAGTGGAATATTTATGAAATGAATCAAAAATGCACCAAAAAGCCAGTTTGAAGCTCAGTATTGATATGTAGATGAGCGTCTGTAATGTCACACGATTATTTTAGCAGGATTAGAAAATGTGTATTAGGTCTGCGTAGCGTTACACTTGTTTGGAAAGAGCTCTCCAGCGTAAGAGTCTTTAAGAGAAACCCTGTTACTTGTTGGCAGTAAATCATTCTAACAGGGCACTAAATCTGCTTGTGAGTAGAGCGAGTCTCACGAAAGCCCGTCAAGAACACGACTAGATCACATTTCACTCGTTTTCATGACCGTTAAGTGCATTTCACTCCATTTCTATTACTGTTTATATTAAGTGCCAATTAAATATTCATAATACTGCCTTATAAAAAAAAAAAAAAATAATAAATACAAAATATATTTTTTAAATAATTGCAAAAATGATTTCTTATTTTCCTGTTTTTATTATACATTTTAATTATGTTATTGTATTTAATTAAAATATAAATGTGCATATTTTAATAAGAAATAATGAGAATCTGTGCTGGCTTTTTAAATACTGCCTTTTTACAATTAAAGCACTTTTAAAATTTAAAGCCATTTTAATGCTATTTTAATTCTATAAATAATAAATAGTGCTTATTTTAATAAAAAAAAATACTGAAAATAATTATGTAAAAAAATTATGCAAATTTAATTTATTTCCCGAAACGTTTAGGTATTAAAAATAGCCGTAAAAATAATGTGAATCTGCTGTGAAGTATTACAAAAAAAGAGATTATGCGTTCGTGCGTTACCGTAATAGAGAGGAGCATTATTTTCGTGAGAGTTTATTCAAAGCCATCAACGTGAAGCCTCAGATACGGTTATATTGACGGGTTAAACCAGTCAGAACTGAGCGGGCCAAGAAAAGCACGGACTAAGAGCGAGCAGTGAGGGCAGACCCGAGGGCCGCCGCAGCATGTGGCTTCTCTTAGACCCCCCTGACTCCGTCTGCTCCGAACACGCGCATAATCAGTGCTGGGAAAACCATTCGGTGTCAGGAAAAAAGCACCTCGGACCAAGATGGCGTGTTTGAGGGCCCCTCTGCGGTCTCCGGGGGCCTTCGAGACGGTTCCCGATGAAGTCAGAGCTGGGAAACGAGGCACGGCGGGTCACGGCGCGGGTTTGCTTTCTCAGAAAGGGAGGAGCACGCAGACTCTCGTACGAGCCGTCCGTCTGCACGGGGTCGGGCAAAGGTCACGGGACACCGGAGCCAACCGTCGGGGTTTGAAACGTTTTTGAAAGAAGTCTTTTCTGCATCACAGATACGGTAATAAATTACGAAAAACGTTTTGCAATTTAATATAGCTGTTTTCTTTGTGAGTGTGTGTTAAAATGTAATTTATTTATAAATTTAATTAATTATTAATTAATTTATTTGCAATATATTAACATTCAAAGGTGGGGCACAATAAATAAATAAATAACTTGCACACAAAAAATTATAGTTGGCATGAATTATTATTTTTTGACCATTTTTGCATTCTGACTTTATTTTCATGGCTCCACCAAAAATAAAAATAAAAATTGCAATCAGATTCTCATCTCTCTATGCAAAAGTGCTGGAATATAAATGAAATAAATGTAAAAACGTATTAAAATATATGTAATTAAATATAAGCATTATATTCTATATTAATAAATAGCTTAATATATTTAATAAATGGTGCTCATTTAAATAAAAATCACCATTCATAAATAATAATAAAAAAAAATTAATACGTTCATGCATTACAGTAATGAAGAGGAGGGACTTAATTAAGAAAAAAAACTTTTGTTCAGCAAGGGTGCTTTAATTAAGTGAAAAGTGACAGTAAAGACATATTTATAATGTTACGAAAGATTTCTATTTCAGATAAACGCTGTTCTTTTCGTGCTATTAATCTGTGAATCCTGAGAAATAAAATGTATGATGGTTTGCACAAAAATATTGAGCAGCGCAGCATTGATAATAATAAAAGTTATTACTCGAGCAGTAAGTGTCGTATATATAAATAAGTATATTATTCTGATTTCTGAAGCTCGTGTGACCCTGAAGACTGGAGTAATGATGCTGAAAATCACCGAAATAAATGACACTTTAACACACGTTCACAGAGAAAACAGCGATTTTAATTCAGAATAATATTTGACACTTTTGACAGTAATTTCGGTCAAATAAACGCAGCCCGGGTGATCAGTAGAGGCTTGTTTCAGGAACCTCTGGTGTATATTTGAGCGGGCTTGCGTGCGGACGGCCCGGCTCTGGTAATCACGCAGGTATCGCTGTAACCCGAGTCTGACTCGACGGGGGTCTCTGGGGTGAAAGCGGAGCCCGCGGACGCTTGTTAGCGGAGAGCAGAAGCAGCCGCGCCATCGGTGAGTCATTAGGGTCCGGCGGCCCCTCGCGCGCTCCGCCGGGGCCCGCATTTACACGCAGGAGCCCAGCGGGGTGTCATTAACGGGAACGGCTTTCGTGAGAGCGCCGGCACCCCGCTGTAACGCACGAGTCAGACTACAGCAATAAACCTGAAACGCGCTGCAGAAACACAGAAATCTGAGGGGGCCAAAAAAATCTAGATATTGAGAAAAATAGGTTCTTAGCAGTGCGTGTCA
>NW_025048164.1:502500-505000 GCF_018831695.1 Puntigrus tetrazona
GTATATGCATATATGTGTATATGTATATGTGTGTGTGTGTGTGTGTAAACAAAAACATTTCTTTTGCATGCAATTAATCATGATTAATTGTTTGAAAGCACTAATATTATTGTTATTATCATTATTATTAAGTAATATTGTGTTTTCCCTCATTGGCATGGATTAAATGTACGTTGTATAATGTCCTTTGGGAAATGCGAGCTGATTATGTTGTTGTGTTTAGTTTAATATCTGGACGTTAATCTGAGAATGTACTGGAGATAGTGTAATGTTATTATGTTACACTAACTTGGAGAACAGACAAAACTGAAAAGGTGAGAAGCTTTATTTGAGGAAAGGGCATATTAAAGTAATAGTGCATAATAGGGCACGATAATAAGAAAAACTGTAGTTTCAGAGTTCTGTGAACAAGGCTGTTTTGGGCTGTTGGCGTGGGTCGAGGTCTTGGAAACGTCTGGATGTATGAAATATTCTTCCTCTGGGACGCTCAGCTTTGTCACTGTTGGCAGGTTTCTGAATGTCAAGTGAGTTCTGCTTTTCCCAGGCAGACGTGAAACGGACTTTCAGGTTCCCGGCGCTCAGGCTTTCTTAGAAATACTGCGGCGTGGCGGGCGATCTCAGGACAGACATAACGAATGATGAGTACAACCGAAAAACACTAACAGACTTTTTATATGAAGAGAGATACATTTTTAGGCCTTTTCTGGTTATATAATGTGGCAATACATCCTTAGGAAGTTAAAATAGTTGTTTTATTTTCCATGTCTATTTTAAGAACTTTTTTTTTGCATGCCATAAATTTGATGATGTAATAAAAATAAAAATAAAAATAATAATAATTATTATTATTATTATTTAATTTTATTTATTATTTTATTTAATTGAAAATTAAAATATAAAATGTAAAAAATAAATTATATATATATATATATATATATATATATATATATATATATATATATATATATATATATATATATATATATATATATATATATATATAAACATTTACTTCATACTTGTTTTTTTATTGCATTAAATTATTTAAAACTTTTTTTTTTTATTTTAATTGTGGTAAAATGTTTTGTGGATATGTTTAATGTTTGCTAGTGTTTTTTGTAAAAAAATTTTGCATGCGTTTACAGTCATGAAAATGTGACATACAATAAATAAAATGTGCCCGAAGACATTTTACTTTATATTTTAACTTTTAAAAAAATTTTAATAAGATGACATTAATTAAAGGATTTAAGATTAAGTAAATACAATAAATATAATAAAAATATAATTTATTTCACACAAAACTTAACTTTTCTTTTCTTTTCTTACTAATTTGTGTTTACGTTTTGTGGTCATATTTAACCACAAAATAATAAAAAAATTTCTAAAACTCAGTACTAATCTCATGACTTTTTTCTTGTTGTCGTAAAATTTGGTTCTCATTTTTAAACCTTAATAAATAATAAAAATCCTATTAAAAATAATTAGAATTTATTGTATTTTCATAACACTTGACTGTAATATCACAAATTAAACAATATTTTAAATAGTACATTTTATACTACCTTTAATTTATGCTGATTTAAATAAAACTGTACTTTATTACTGTAAAGTAAGACATCCAGGCATTCCACCTGCATTATTGTCGTCATAATGCAAAAAAAATCCTAACGGTCTTCGTGTGTTTTCCTTTGGACCGTGAGGTGAAACGCCGGTGTTTTGATAGCATTCTGCTGTAATGATGCTCGAGTCCCTGTTTAGTCTGGACGTCCTCCTTTCCGAGGGTCAGAGGTCAAATACTCCCAGAATTCCTGCTGGTTTTGGTGTGGAGGAGTGGATGGGTTTCTCATGCTCTGAACAGAAATAGAGGCCGCTCTGCTGATTTACGACAGGCGTCCGTACGCATCTGAGCCTTGGCAAGGAACGGCTCGCTCTAAAAAGAGTCAAATTAAATCTGATTCTCACGCTTTTACTGGTTTATGCTCAGCGTTGCGGTGATGTCTGTGTTGCAGTACGGAGACGTCTTGAATATCCTGATATCCAGGAAGAAGAAAGGCAGCGCCGTGGTCGAGTTCTCTTCAGCTAAAGCAGCTGTGAGTATTTGACCTCCACGAATACGCTTTTTTATTTCTGATTTTCCCCAGCTGGTTATCCCTAAAATGAGTCTTTCCCTTTTTAGTGCAATATTTGCTCATGGTTTTTAAAAAAATTAATAGTTCTTACGCTTAGATAGACGTACGTTCTTTGTAGGATGTACGAAACCATTGAAGTAAATCCTTTTGAAGAATTAAACGCATGTTAACTAAAAACGTGCTCTTTCATTCGTCCAGTGAAATATTTATGAAATGCTCTTATAAAATTATAATTTACTAATAAAAGATCACGTTCCATCAAGATATTTTGTACATTTCCCTCTGTAAATATATCAAAGCTTAATTTAGTAATTTATTTAGTACTATACATTTCTAACTAATATATATATATATATATATATATATAT
>NW_025048164.1:510000-527500 GCF_018831695.1 Puntigrus tetrazona
GACTGAACACTTCAATCTGCACGCTTTGGCCCAAACAATGCAAATGTGATTATTGTGTCATATTTCAATCGTAATTTAAAATGACATCATAAACATTTAACTTCACATAATAATAATAATAATAATAATAATAATAATAATAATAATAATAATAATTATTATTATTATTATCACACACAATATAATATTATTTTAAGGTGTTTATGTTTTTATAAATAATAATAATAATAATTATTATTATCACCTCACAATATAATATCATTTTTATGGTGTTTATATTTTAATAATAATAATAATAATAATAATAATAATAATAAAAATAATAATAATAATAAATATTATTTATTATCATCATCACACAATATAATAATTTTATGGTGTTTATATGTTTTTATAAATAATAATAATTATTATATAATGATGATAATAATGCTAAAAATGTATCATTTTAATATTTTATTGTAATAATTTTAATTAGTTACTTTATTTTAAGGTGTCCCTACTGCAGTGTAATTAAATAGTTAAGTACTAAGTTACTAACACTTTAAAATAATAGCGTTACCTTTTAATTATATTGTTTTTTTTAAGCTGTCAAATGGTTAATTACGATTAATTTCTAAAAAAACCATTTGTATATATGTAAAAAATATACGGTACACAGAACACGCATCATGCAAACGAAAATTCATTTTTCGACAGCACAAATATTATTTTAATGTAAACGTTATGGCTGTAGGTTGGTATTGTACTGTAAATTAAAAAAATAATTATAATTATAGAATAAGCAAAAATAAGTGTTTTATAAGCAGTTATGTGTGTTTTAATACGGATGGATGCGCTTTATTTAGTAATAAACTCAATGCATAAACTCAATCGCATTCGTCGAAAATAAGACAGTCATATACACCTAGGATGCCTCGAGGACCAGTAAAACGTGGACTAATATTCATTTTCAAACCCTGCTGTGACGTCTGCTTTGCATTTTTGAGAGTTTCTCCCAACTGCAAAAACTACAGTAAAAATATCAAAATAAGTCGAGATATGTTTGCAAAATGACAATTTGCAAAGAAATATATATATATTTTTTTTTCCTCAAAGTGACAAATATTTGCCAGTGGAATCAGTAAAACTTTTTTTTTGCAGGCATGTTCTTGTCTCAACGCGCTTAATTTTGACCCACTTTTTAATTTTTTTTGCTTTAAGAAAATGAGACTCATCTCATATTTTCTGAAATAAATGAGTCTCTCTCTCTTTGTAAAAATCACATTTTGCACAACAAAGCATGATTTTCTTAATTTGTATTTTTGTCCTGTTTTCCAGTAAAAATATCGAGGAATTCCTAAATGGAGATAACCTTACTTTGATGCAAAAAAATAGTAAAAAAAGAAGAAAAGAAACTGCAATAAATGCTAGTTAGATTTTTTTTTGTTGTTGTTGATGTTTTAGTCTCAAGCATAAACTCACAAAATTGAGATTTTTCTCTCAGTAAACAAGACTTATCATCATTTTATTGTAAACTAAATTAAAATTAGATTTCAAAAAATGCACTGATTCTCTCGCTGTAAAAGTGATATTTCTTGTGATGTATCTCGTTTTCCAGTACAAATATAAAAAAAAATCAAGATACATCTAGGATGCACAGTGTTTCTTTTTAAAACTGGGGTTTCCTTTTGTATAAAGTCTATTTTTTTTGACTCCATTTGCAGATATTTGTTTTTGCTTTGAGTCACTTTATTCTGAAGTCAATGAAAACAAGACTTTAATGAGTCATATTAATGAGTATATATATATATATATATATATATATATATATATATATATATGTACTTTCAAGATGCATTTACTTGAGGTGCAAAGTGACAAAAATAAGGGAAAAAAGATTAAAATAAAGCTTAATCTTTCTCTCTAGAAAAATAAACTTGTAATTCTTTTGTATGAAGTTGATGTTTGTTTGTTTAAAGCATAAAGCCACTTAATTTTAACCAGTTTTTCAGAAAACAAGATTTTTGTCTAATTTAGCTTTTTAAGTGATTGAAAACCAAAATACGAAAGTTTCAAAGTACCCTTTTTTTTCTGCAAAAGACAACATTTTGCAATGCAAAAGTTTTTTTTTTTTTTTTTTTATTTTTTATATACTTTCATAAATGAAGATTTCTTCATTTATTTAAGATTTATTTACTTCAGATGCAAAATGACAGAAGAAAAGAAATGGCTCCAAATGAAGTGAACAAGATCTGCTAGTTTGAAAAAATATTTTTTTTTTCTTTTGTATTAATTGCATTTCTTTTTTTTAACTCCATCAGCAAATATTTGTTCTCGTTTAAAGCTTGAACTCACCAGATTAATGCTGACGTTTCTGAATAAAATGTTCAAAACTCCCCGTTTCCGTGACATTTTGCTACAATTGAAGTATTTGTTTCTTGTTTTTCAGTATAACTACGTAAACGTTCATAAAAAAATGCAATGCATTTACTTTGCGATACAGAAATGAGTAGAAAAATGGATCAAAATGAAGCTTACGCTCAACAAGATCTACTAGTTTGGTCAGGGAAAAAAAAGTAGTATTGTTAATTTTCTTAAATTCACTTCATTTAGATTCTTTCCCTTCCCTCTTATGCAATGATGCTTCTTAAAGTAAAGGAAAACGGCACAGAGAATGCATGAGAAAACATGATTTTGGTCTTGTTCTCGCTGCTAGAGAGCTTGAGTGGCAGAGCTCTGCTGAAGGATCTTTCATGTTTCTGGTTTTGATGATGAACAGCCCATCGCGTGCGTTACGCTCCTGAGCCGTCGTAATAAGAGTCGCTGCTTATGACTTACTGGACCCTGGCCATTGTTTTAATGTCAATAATAAAATAACGAGGATCTCCCCTGTCTACTGTCTGAGAAATATTCCTGTGTTTCCTGACTTTCTCCGTGCTTTTCAAGCGCTTCCAAGGTTTATTTTTCTTCTCGTTCTCCTTTCGCATTGATTGATCGAGCTTTTTATGGTCTAGATGCATTATTCACCCACTTGAGACAAAGTATAAGTCATATTTAGAAAGTACAGCCAGTTCCCGTGCATGCTTTTCTTTCGGCACACTTGAACTGTTTGGCCGCGCAACGCAGTGAAGAAACGTCCCGTCAGGCAGAACTACCACTAAAACCAAAAACATTTTTGCCTCTTAAAATAAAATAAATGTTTACTGAAATCAAATGCAAAAAAAGCTGACGATTGTCATTTTTGTTTAGTTTAACTTGAAGCATTAAAATAACTTCCATTTATAGCTGAAATAAAAATTAATAAGCTCTAAAATTAGAATAAATAAAAATGAAAGAAAATACAGATGAAATTATATGAAAATGGTCAATTTGGGGAAATAAAATATAAATTATTTCATAATACTTAAAATGATATTTTATCTTATTTTTTTACATTTATTGTTATTTTATCTTTTTTCTAAATCTAAATGATAAGTATGAAATAAACCAAAATCAACTTCCAGGATGAGAATGATCTATTTTATCATTTTATTTTAAGAACACACAAAATTGTGATACAGTTCCAATGCAGTTAATCAAAAATGATAAAGAGAAATAAAACAACAACAACAGAGCAAAATCACTAAAACTAAAATGCAGCTGAAAATATAAAATAAACTAAATATAAGTAACTATATTATCACAGACATTTAGGAAAAGTAAAACCAGTTAAATTAAATTTTCATTTGATATTTAAATAGTTTTGTGTGTGTGTTTGTCAATTTTGTTTGTCCTTTTTAAATACCTACATATGAAATAGTTTTCATTTTATTTTTATTTAATTTTATTTTCATTCATTTGTGATAAACTACATCTGTGTGGTTCAAATGAAAACCAATATTAGAAAAATGAATATATAAATAAAATACCCGTATCATCACTTGCATCAAAAATGATAAAACGTGTTTTATTTTTGTATGTGTTAGATTTTCACTTGAATTTTAATTGAGATTCTGGTCCCGGATGCTGATTGGCCAGTACAGAAGTTATGGCACATGCTTCAGACAGGATCGGTTTCCTGATACAGTGTGGGTTTCTGTCGTGTGTGTCTGTCTGAAGGCCTCCTGCGGCTCTGTTTGTTCAGCAGGTAGTGTTTAAAGCCTCAAGCACATGTGGAAGTGTCACGTTTCCTCACTCAGAAATACAGAAACAGCATTGGGTTAGACGCGTAGAGGCTCTGGTTGTGTTCTCTCCCTCTCTTGTTTCAGCCGTTTTGTGCTCAGAACTGATTCAGCATGATGTATTGAGAGCGTCGGCGCTAACTGTGGGCTATTTGTTATCGAGTATTTTTAGTGGACTTCAGATACATATTCTATTATTATATGAATAATAGAAGCGTATGTGTTTTGTGTAAGCCAGGTTAAATCTAGATTTAAACGGAGTGTGTCTGCCTCCCAAACAGCGTTAGGGAGATCGTTTTGTTGCTAAATAAGAAAAGGATCTGGCACCCGCATTCAGGGCTTTATGAGTAATTAAGAACAATTTAAAATCTTTTTGATGTTTGTTAGGGAACTAATAATCTAAACTCGAGGTTGCATGATTAAACTGATGTGTGTGTGTGTGTGTGTGTGTGTACATTTGAAAATAAGGTACCCCTTTAGCACTGCCTCGAGTACCTCATTGCTTTTATTGTTGTTGTTATTTTTAGCAGTAGTGGTCATTTTATTATGTTAGAATGATATCATTATAATAAATATAAATAATAAATAAAACATTCCTTTTTAAAATATTTTTCAATGTCAAACATTTAAAGAAAATCTTAATGGTGGGGTTTTCTGCAGAGGAATTGCTGCAGAGGAATTGCTTATAGTTATTATATATACAAAAAAAGTAGCAGGCTTTATTAGTGTTTTGTTGCGCTTTATTTAAGCATTCAAGTGCAAATTGCATTTATATAACCAATGCATATTAAAAATAAAATATTTTAATATGCATATTAACATATACGTAATATGAAAGTGTACATGTATAAATACATATAGTTTCCTCAAAACATTTTATTAAGGAATCACCATTGTTTCCTTCTGCTGGCAGATCTAGTTGATCTAAAACGGTTTTGCCGTATAGAAATAATATATGACCGTTCATTTAGTCTGTAAATGCAAGGTACTCAGAAAGCAGATAAGGAAATCAGTTTGAAGAGGCCAAATAAAAGCTGCTCAGTTATTAACTAGACTCCAGCAATCATTGACTAACACAATGTCTGATCAGTCAGGCTGTTACACAACGTTATATAACAGAGGGTATTTCTTAAAAAAAAAAAAAAAGGGTGTGGGGTTTGGACAGCAGAGCGCTGGTCTGAAACGCATGCTGCTTTTCCGGGAAGAAATGTCTGGTTGAGCAATGTTTTGAGTTTTGTTATTATTGTACAGAGTTCAGAAGTTTGAGCAGAAACACTGCAGCTTGTGCAAGATTCGAAACGCAATGGTGATCGATGTGCCTCTACAAAATAACATCGGGTCATCGGATGCCCATTTCCCACAAGTTAATATTATTCTTAGGGTCTTAATGAAACGTTTGCAACCTACTTTAGCTGCAGATTCTCAATGCTAGTGTAAAACCACACAGTTTAGTGACCCGTTTCGCTGCATGTCTCTTTAAATGCTAATGAGCTCTGCTGACCCCGCCCCTCTCTCGCATTGACTGATGAACTATTCTCTGAGACTGTAGATTTTAGCCACGGATCTTGCTAACTAGCACTTTATTAGGAAAAGTGACTTGCAAAGATTGATAATAGACCCTCACGCTGACTTCTTCTGGAGGTGAGGCTGGATCACAAATGATCTGTGCAAAAATAGACACGTTTAGGTCGACGGGGGGTGCTTTCAGAAACAAATGTAATCCTCTGCGTCTTCAGCGACTCGGCTGTCAGGAATAAATGACAACTACTATGTTCATTGTTACATCCAACAACAATACACTTCAGTTGCTTAGGAGACATTCTTCTCTACATATGATCACTGAGGGTGGGGCTAAGGTAAGATGTCAATCATCAGTCGTGGGGAGGGGCTTATTTAGATTGAACTATTATTGGAGATTTGAAAGCATTTGGAGCATTGCTTGGGTGAAAATTATAGATTAGGATATAAGTAAGCTTTATGTTGCATGAAGATATTTTGTAAATCTCCTACCGTGAACATATTCCAGATTTTCAAATCTCAGATATTATCCTGTCCTAACAAACCACACCTCAAAGAAAAACGTATTTGTTCAGCTTTCAGCTTAATTCTCGATTTTTAAAAAGGTTTTTTTGGTCAAAGAACATATAAAAAAGTGAATTAATCATCCGATGCCCCTTTTAAGCAATGACACCTGCATCTCGCGTGCCCTACGCACACCTAAAATCTAGGATTTTTATTTTGAATTCGAATAAAATATTCCAAAGTAGAATTTTTATTCGACAGCCCTAGTTTCCAAGTTCACGACTGATGGACTTTATCCATCACCTGGAGCACGGAGTCCAGTATAGAGGGTCCCAGATCCAGACTGAACGCGAATGCAGAGTCCGTTTGGTTCGGCTGTGTTTCCTCGGGGTTGGTTTGGGTCGAATCCCGTCCGGAGCTCAGGCTGCCTCGAGCAGGGCTCCAGCCGTTGCCGTTCGGCTCCGTGTCCTCGTCCTCGTCCTCCTCCGTGTCCAGGAGGGGAAGCGAGCTGCACTTCTGCCTCTGATCGACCGGAGCGTGCTCCCAGACCGGGCTGCACCGGCCCGCTTCGTCCAGGTTGACCCGGGGCGGTTTGGGCGGCGGCGGGAGGAACAGGTTCTGCTCGCTCTTGGAGCTCTGCAGCAGGAGACTGTGGCCCTCCTTCAGGAAGGACAGGTCTCCGAAGCTGTCCGTGTGTCCGCTCGCACCGATGTGAGACAGGTGACGGAAATCACCCAGAGGAAGACTGATCATGTTCACGGACAAAACCTCCTTGCGGTTCCAAGGCCTCCTCTGCCAGCGTCCAGACGTGGGTTTGCGGGGTAACGGCGTCCTCAAGGGCATCTTAAGACTTCAGCAGCGCGACAGCATGTGAGGAGCGTCAATTAAAAAGGTTCTGGGAACAGATCAAAGGAATGTGTCAAACCTCGTAATAACTAGCAAAAATTACCTGACAGAAATATATTTAATTCAAAAGAAATAAATACTTTGATTCAGCAAGGATGCATCAAATTAATCAGATATAATTATTAGAAACCTTGTTGATAATTAAAAAAATATATTTTTAATTGTAAATTTTATATATATATTTTTTTTTTTTAAATATATATATATATATGTGTGTGTATATATATATATATATATATATATATATATATATATATTTATTTTTGAATATACATATTTTTGAATGTCAAATAAATATATTTAAATATTTTTTTCTTAAATGCTATAAAAGCCTATACATTTGTAGTCTAGAGGGAGTTTATTAATTCCTTTAAGAAATAATTACTTTTATCCATAAAGGATGCATTAGACTGGAGTAATGATGCTGAAAATGAAAAAAAGTTATTTCAAATTTCAGAATTTTTCCGGTGTTTTTGATCAAATAAATGCAGCCAGAATAAGTTTAAGATTGACTAAATTTCCTTCCAGACGGTTACAGATTAACCGCTGATATTGTGACATCTTTACAGCCGCTGGCATGTTTCGTCTTCTCGCTTACAGCAAATGACTTTTGATTCTTCCGTGAGAACGTAAACGGAATCAGATTTACACATATTTTAATTGCACAATTACATTCTGGATTCATGCGTAACCAGTGACCTGCATTCTCAGAGCGTGTTCTCGTAAAGCGCTCTCATTAAAGTATGAATATGGCTAAATTAGTTTGGTATACAGAGTAATTAGACCCATTTGTTGTGATAATGTCCGCAGGAAGCTCTTTCCTCCAGTTGGCATCGGCGTGGACGCTTTCGCGGTTTACAGTTCATTAGATCAGCTTTCGTGACTCGCAACACTCACTCTTTAAATTTGTATGGCACTACAGAAAACATGTTTTGTTGGCCAATAAAGGTTTTATCGGCACTTTAGTAGCAGCGGGAGACGGCAAGCGCATAACGGCATTCCTCTGCAAACATGCAACGAAAGGGAGGGAGGACAGAAGACGATTGTTTTTAAGGAAATGCATGATAAATCACCAAAACAGCCAACTGCTACAGCGATGGTTTTCCATTGTTGACCTTTAAAGTGGTGTTTGATTGTTCGTGTCTTACCTGGATAGGTGTGCAGGTGTTTCACGCCCACATCTGAACATCTGAGGTCTGAAGCCAACAAACGTTAGAGGCGTTTCTGCTAACATGACAAGACTTGTTAGGCTATAAAACAGGTTGAACAATTCTCTGAGTAGCGTTGGATATTCTTCTACAAAAGCCCTAGATAATCATCATGTTTTGTTGATATCGATGTGCGTCTTTTTGAGAATCGCGCTTTTTTATTTTCAGCACTTTATATAAAGCCATGAAACTGAATACATTTTTAAAAGGTGGGTTTTTGAGGTAAACGTTTTTGGTTCCTTAAAGAAGCTTTCAGTGGTCGGTTCATTAAAGAATCATTTTGCTTAGTGTGAAGAATTGATTTTAGTAACCTAAAGAACCTTTTAAAAGTGCGTTTTTGCAGTGATTCTATTAAAAGAACCGTTATGCTCTTGGTGTGAATAACATTTTAATGATCTTATAGTGATTTCCACTATAAAGAAGCTTTTGATTGTTCCATTGAAATCAAAGTTTGCTTACGGAACCAATCAGAGCCAATAATGAAGAACTTTTGTTGTTAACCATTTTCGGTTCCCCAAAGAACCTTTCTATGATCTGTTCTTAAAGAACCGTTGTTTTCTTGGTTTGTAGCACATTTTAATGGTGTGAAGAACCTTCTTTTTACTATAAAGAACCTTTTGGAACATGGAATTATTCTGTAGATCTCAAAAGTTCTTTGTGGAACCAAGACGCTGATAAACAAGTTTTATTTTTAATACTGTAGAACCACCTTTTTTTCCCCACAAAGAACCTTTCAATGGTCAGTTCTTAAAAAAACATTTTTAAAGAACTTTTTAGACACCTACAAACCTTTTTCTATACACTTTTAACAATCTTTTGCAAAATGGAAAGATTCTATTGAACCATTTTTGGCTCCCCAAAGAACCTTCCAGTAAACTTTTTTAATAAAAGAATGGATGTTAACAATTCTTCATGGAACCATCAATTTAATTTTTGAAAAAGTAGAGCCACTTTTAGTTCCCAGTAATCAGTTCTCCAAAGAACTATTAATTCTTGGTTTGAGGAACATTTATGATCTAAAGAAATGTTTTTCCACTATAAAGAACCTTTAGCACAGCTGAAAGATTCTATAGATTCTATACATTCTTCATGGAACCAAAAAACAATCATTTTTCAAAGTGTAGAAGAAATGTTTATGGTTTCCACAAATGAATGTTTCAGTAAGCAGTATCTTCGTATTTTTTATTCATTTATTTATTTTTAGTTTAGAGAACCTTACATATGTGTGTTTATCATGAAACCATGGCCAATAAAGAACCTGTATTTGTAAGAATGCGACCAGTTTATGGCTTTATAAATGCAGCGCCATTTACTGATAGTGGAAGTAAAAAAAGTGGAAGTGCCGCTCAAAAGAGAGAGTTTCTCTTACCGTAACCCAGCAGATCTTTGGCTTTCTCTGGTTTCCGAGCTCTTCTCCTGCGGTACGGAGTCCGTCGTGGTGCTAAAGTCCAGAGATCGTCAAACAGGTGAAGCTCGGCAGGTGCAGATGGAGTCTGACCCGCGTCTCCTCCCTAAAGCTCGGCGTTTGTTTGGTCTGTGCTGATGTCACCCGGCGGCGTGACTTCTGTGTGATCTCAGACGCTGAGGAAGTTCACCTGAGCCGCTTCGCTCGGGCTTTCATCATGTGAACGCTGGGAAGGGCACGGCTGGTTTCTGTCGGGTCGACGTCACGTTTAGGGGCTTCGCTCGTTACTAATCTGCTGTCATTGTGTCTGCTGCTGGTTTCCTGTTGCCAGGAGGCTTTGCTAAAGCCCTTCCAGCTTTGTAATGACAGCGCTCTCTCGCTCTGGGACGTGTATGTACAGGCGGACGGCGTTACACAAGTGCTGTTGACATGTAGTCATTCCTGCTTCACGCTCATGACCTCACTGACATCCAGACCTCATTCTACCGTCTTCTGATACCGAGTCAAGTCTAGGCATGACTAGCTGGTGTTTTTCTGGGAGAATCACAGTTTATTCAGTCCAACTCTGATGAAGACGAAGCGCTTTAGTGCTAGTTTAGGAGGTATGAAGCACATCACGGCTCATCCTGGCTATGACCCGCCCACTCAGACAGGAAGTGACTGTCTGACCAACTAGTAAACCGGCCAACCACTGCTTGCATGCCATTTATGAAATGAGTCGCAGGTAGGTGCGCTGCAGGATATTATGGTAACATTTCAATACTCCTCTCAAAACCCTTGATTGTTTTATTGTCAGCTTTAAAGGTGCAGTAAAACGAAGAGATTCTGTCGCTCGCTTTTCTGATTACTCGCTTTTTCCTAAATATCTACAAACATATTAGTTTTAGGCTTTAAAAGAGTCAGACATTTACATACAGCACCTTTAAAAGAAAAAAAACCCTACAATGACGTCTCTGTAAAATCTAGTTAAAGATAACAAGCATTAAAGTTTGATTTCAATTGCTAATTGAACTATAATTTCAATCTTTGACATGGCCGTCCATCTGTATTTTCACTTTCTTGTATTTGAACATCCGCCCGTCCGTCTTTTTTTTTTTTTTTTTTTTCTCCATCCGCCCATCTATCATTCTCTCACACCATCTACCCATCAGTTGTTCTGTTTTCCTGTCCATCATTCCTCTATTCATCCATTGTTCTATTGCTCCACCCAACATCTATCCATTGTTCTGTTTTTCGGTCTATTCCTCCATCCGTCTGTCCATCCATTGTTCTGTTGCTCCATCCAACATCCGTCCATTATTCTGTTTTTATTCATCCATCTATTATTCTATCACTCCATCATCATCTTACGCAATTCAACATCTCTCATTCTGTTTTTCTGTTACACCATCCACCCATCTATTGTTGTTTTCCTGTCTATTCCTCCATCCATCCATTGTTCTGTTTTTCCTGTCTATTCCTCCATTGTTGTTTTTCTGTCCATCTTCCATCATTCCTCCATCCCTCTATTCCTCCATTGTTCTATTGCTTCACCCGATACTCATCTATTTTTCTATTCTTTTATCATTCTGTTGCTCCATCAAACATCCATCCATTCATTGTTCTAGCTGTTTTTCTATCCATCCATCCCATCACTCCATCACCCGTCCATCCATCCACTTGGTGGTCAAAACACTGAGTGGATTTCCCCCACCCTTATAAGATGCCACACAGGCCTGATACCGTTGTTTACTTGCTACTATGATCCTCACAAACTTCCAATCCAGTAATGAGTTCGGTTTCCCGGCAGACAGATAAAACCTCTTCACCCTGACAACTTGCGCGTTTCCAAAACACAGCATCATCCAGACAGATTCTGACAAACGGACAACAGTATATGACGGGAAAAGAGCAGCTTGACGTTCAGTACAGTAGAGCGGCTCCAGACGTTCACTCTGTTTGCTCCAGTGTTATTTCAGGACAGACTCGGTGCTTTCTATTATGAAATATTTCGTCTAGTCATTCGAAAATGCCCCGAACGGAGTTAAGGAAAGCACTGTTTTTTTTTTTTTTGAGTGCGTGTTGTTTTTTTCTTCCCAAACAACATGAAAAGATCATCCAATGTTCCTGCTGGGATCCCGGATGGACGCCAGATTCTGAGGGAAAGCTCGGGAACTGGGTTTTCTCCACGCTTGCTTTCCATCAGAGTCCTTTCAAACGCGTCCAATAAACAGAGGGCCGCCCTTCCTTCATCGGCTTCAAAGAAGCAGGTCTTCCTCCACACATGCAACCATTCACATAAACCAAACATCAGCTCTTCATCATAACTTTTATCCAGCGCTGGATCTGTGAATTTCAACAGCTCTCTGTCCAGAAACGCTTTCATGCAAACAGATAATCAAGACATGACCAAAGATTTTTGCTTGCCCCACCAGACTGACTTTGGTCTTATTCCTGCTATGCATCTTGATGACTTTGGCCTTCTTTTCGAGAGCTTGAGATTGTTGAGTCGCATCCAGACATTGGTTTCTGCAGTTGTGTTTTATACAGATTTCTTCTTATTCTCTGTTTTTCTTGTTTCTGGGAAACGCTTCCAAGAGCTCTTGCGGCTGCGTCTTTTCTTTTCACTCTTTATCGCACAGCTTAACAATCCTATGAGTGATTATTAGGGATGCACTGAAATTTCGTCCGCCAAAATATATCGGCTGAAAATGGCATTTTCGTCCGAAAGAGAAAAACAGCCCAAAATACGGACCATACATTTATCTCAACTCTTAATTGATTAATCTGTCTTAATGTTAGTTGATTGCACGGTTGTTCACATGTTCATTCAGAGTGCATTAACTGCTAACAAGCACAACGGTTGATTTTAATAATGCATTAGTAAATGTGGCAATTAACATTAACCACTAATAAATGAATTAATAAACTATTCATTCTTAGCTCATGTTAACTATAGCAGTGTGCTTATAGCTTGTGTGTTTTAAACTTTTTGTTCAGTTAAATGAAAAAATCTTACAAAATTGCTTCATATTATTTAATAAAAAATGAATAATCATTACAAGCATTTTCAGTTTTTGGCTAATTAAATCCAGATTTTTCGATTTCGGTGCATCCCTAGTGTTGTCTTCGTAGGCAGAATAAGTGACTGGTTTGCACAGTAATAATTTTGAATTAGACTATTGCATTTTGGTATTGAATTCAATACATTTAAAATAAACATTTCCCTTGATTTGCAGTGCATTCTGGGATTTCCTTCACCATGATCACACCATCTGTGATCTCTTAAAATGCTGTCTAGGTAGGGAGCGCACTAGGTTTCGGAACAGATTAGCCTATATACAAGGTTCGTTCATCAACAGTTTTGAATCTTCTGGCTGCATTTATTTAAATCAGAAATTTTGTTTTTTCTATGTGAGTAAATAAAGCTGTACTTTATTTTTATGATCAAAGCTGAATTTTGAGCATCATTACTCCAGTCTTCAGTGTCACACGATCCTTCAGAAATAATACTAATGTACTGATTTACTGCTCAAAAACATTTATTATTATCGATGCTGAAAACGGTAATATTTTTGTGGAAACTGATTCGTTTAATTTTTACAGATTCACACATGAATATAGCAGCTTTTATTTAAAATATAAATCTTTTGCAATATTATAAATGTCCTTACAGTCACTTTTGAACAAATGAATGCATACTTGATCATTAAAAATATGCATTTACTCCAAAAAAAAAAAAAATCGTACGTATGTATATGCGTATATTCAGTGCTTTATTTTAGCATGTAAATGCCTCTGCGTGTTATTAATGCGCTGTGCGTGCTAATATACGCCTGTCCTTCTGAGATGTTTACCTCCTCACGTCTCCTGGCATACATGAGAAGTGATTATTAAATCAAGGATGTGGCGTTTGGGGAGTTTTGAAGCAATATTTGTGCTCTGCTCTGCACATTAATGAGATCAGATGGGATCACACACAACATGCCAGCTTTACTGTAAATACAGCAGGGTTTTAATGGATCATTCATGGGTGTGTGTTACATTCTTCACCGAATGCCACTGACGTTATAACGAAGAGAATGTGCTGGGATCTGCTGCACATTAATGAGCTTTGACTCAGGAAATCAGCATGTGATTATGTTTCTGAACATCTGTGTTCTGGAGCTGTTGGCATGATGGGAGTTATCGCTCAAACTATCACAAACGGTTTGATCGAGTTAAAGCTAGTTGTGTTTATCTCACCTCGTTTTGCAGCCGGGTTTGTTTTTTAATGAATGCAGGTACGAGAAGCTTCATCCTTGCTGTGTTCAAAAGCTTTTATTCACGTTGGACTTTTGTCTGTATCGTTTGAGCAGGTGTCCTGGGTAAGACCTCGTCCTTTAACGCTGGAAAAGAAATGGCCATGCGCTGAAGCTGAAGCTTGTTAAGTTAGTTTTAAAAGTATTTTATGTACAATTAATTTTTTCTGGAATTTTAATATAAAAAAAAAACATTTTATGTTTTTTATTTTATGTGCACTTTTGTATTTATTTAAGCAAAAAGGTTTCATATATTTTTTACTTGTATATTATTTATACTGTATATAGTTATAAATACTAATTTTACATGTAGTAAATATCCACTTAATTTTATAAAATACTTTTAATATTAAATTAAATTCTAGCAATGTTTAAGACTCTGACACGGGGAAAAAAAAACAGACACTGAAAATAATTTTACACAAAAAGCGTGAATTCATGTGACTAGTAAATAAAGAAAAGTTTGGCTCAAATAGTTTCTCGTTTGCTCTGTTTGTTTTTGTTGATTTGGATCGTTTTAGTCTGGCATTTTGAGCCTCGTAATGATCTTAATGAAGCTCCTGACACTCGTTTATCGCTCTAAGTGGAGGAGGATGAGCGAGGCCCTCAGGATTTCAGCACTCTTGAGAAGAGCCATGAGTCCAGACATCTGAACAGATGTGAAGACGACAGATGTTCTGCTTCTCATCTCCTCCAGATCCTTACATTAACTGAAGCCATCCTTCTGGTGTGTGTGTGTGTGTGTTTATCTGACTGTGTGATCCACCTGCAGTGGTTTGGTTTTACTGCATGTCTGTTAGATTGGAGGTGGTTTTGTTGTTGCCTTGCCAACTAACTGAAATAAATCTCATTTTAAGTTCTGCTCGTGTACTAAAACCGAAATAAAAATAAATTAAGGCTAAACAGTATTACAAGTATTACAGTTACTCGAATGGAAACGAAAACAGAATGAGACTAAATAGAAATGTAAAAAAAAAGAAAAATACAAGTATATATGATTAACTAAAATTTATTGTAGAAATAAATGTTACATGAAAACATTAAAAACTTAAAAATGAGATATGGTTTCTATGGCAATGAAAGAAGTTTAATTTGAAGACTAAATAGAAAAATTAAAACGAAACTATAACAAATAATTTTTATTAACTGTAGTAAAATAGAAAACTAAAATAGAAAATAGCATAACAAGCTAAAATTTTAAATGTTGATTTTGGCCTAAAATGCTGAAGTTGAAGAACTAAAATGGCTGAAAACTGAAATAAAAATACATACATGTTTTTAAAGAGGACATACTTAATGTTACCGAAAAAGTTGTAAGAAAAAAGTGAGAGTGAGTTTTTCTGTTCAGCTTTCAGTTTAATGTGTGTAAGAAAGCAAAACAAAGAGTTGTCGATGGATATGAACTCATTTAACAGATGATGTAGAGATGAGTTACGTTCATGTCTGATGTCTCCTTCATTCGTTTCTGCTGCTGCTTCTCTGTGGTTTAATCTGGTCGTGTTTTACATGCCGTTCTGTCATGAACCACAGACACACACTCACTCTCACTCACACACACACTCACTCACACACTCTCACACACACTCACTCACACTCACTCTCACACACACACTCACTCTCTCTCACTCACACACACTCACTCTTTCACTCACTCTAACACAATCACTCACGCACTCGCTCTCCCTCAGACTCACTCATACTCTTACACACTCACTCTCAATCACACACTCTCACACACTCACACGCACACTCACTCTCACTCACTCACACTCACTCACTCACACACACACTCACTCTTACACACACACACTCACACATGCACTCACACACACACACACTCTCACTCACTCTTACACACTCACTCTTACACACACACTCACTCACTCACACACACACACACACACACACACACACACACTCACTCACACACTCACTCTCCCTCAGACTCACTCACTCAAGCACACACTCTCTCACACTCACACACACTCACTCTCGCTCTCTCACTCACTCACTCACTCACTCACACACACTCACTCAAACACTCACACACACACACACACTCACTCACACACTCCTCTCCCTCAGACTCACTCCTCTCACACACTCTCTCTCACTCACACACTCACTCAAACACTCACTCAAACACTCACACACACACACACACACACACACTCACTCCTCACACACTCGCTCTCCCTCAGCCTCACTCACACACTCACTCTCACACACTCTCACTCACACTCCTCACTCTCACTCTTACACACTCACTCTCTCACACAAACACACACACTCACTCTTACACACACTCACACACACTCACTCACACACACACTCACTCTCAAGCACACACTCTCTCACACACACTCACTCTCGCTCTCTCACTCACTCACACACACTCTCTCACTCTCACACACTCACACACACACACACACACACTCACACACACACTCACACACTCTCTCACTCTCACACACACACACACACTTACTCACTCACACACTCGCTCTCCCTCAGCCTCACTCACACACTCACTCTCACACACACTCTCACTCACACTCACTCACTCTTACACACTCACTCTCTCACACAAACACACACACTCACTCTTACACACACTCACTCACACACACACTCCTCTCAAGCACACACTCTCTCACACACACTCACTCTCGCTCTCTCACTCACACACACACACTCTCACTCACTCTCACACACTCACACACACACACACACACACACACACACTCACTCACTCACTCACTCACACACACTCGCTCTCCCTCAGCCTCACTCACACTCTCACACTCTCTCTCACTCACACACTCACTCAAACACACACACACACACACTCACACACTCGCTCTCCCTCAGCCTCACTCACACTCTCACACACTCACACTCACTCACCCACACACACACACACACACACACGCACTCACACACACACACACACTCACTCTTACACACTCACTCTTACACACACACTCACTCACTCTCTCACACACACACACACACTCTCACACACACACACACACACACTCACCCACTCATTCACACACACTCACTCTCACACACACACACACACACACACACACACACACACACACTCACCCACTCATACACACACTCATTCACACACTCACTCTCTCACACACACACACACACACACACACACACACACACTCACCCACTCATTCACACACACACACACACACTCACACACACACACACACACACACACACACACTCACCCACTCATTCACACACACTCACTCTCACACACACACACACACACACACACACACACACACTCACCCACTCATACACACACTCATTCACACACACTCACTCTCTCACACACACACACACACACACACACACACTCACCCACTCATACACACACTCACTCACTCACCCACCCACACCCACATTTTTTTGGCAAAAAGTTTAAAAGAGTAGTGGCATTGTTTTCACATAATTAAGTTAAGAGCAAACTGATTTTTATGCAAATTTTGGAATATTGCTTAAAAAAATGCT
>NW_025048164.1:530000-532500 GCF_018831695.1 Puntigrus tetrazona
GTGTGTGTGTGTGTGTGTGTGTGTGTGTGTGTGTGTGTGTGTGTGTGTGTGTGTTTCAGGGCGGTCTGCGCAGCGAGCGTGATTACGAGAGCGTGGTGCTGATGAGACTCAGACAGGCCGAGGAGAGGAAGAGGCTGATCGAGGAGATGAAGAGGCAGGAGGAAGAGGACGAGATGGCGTGACTCTCAGCGCTTTACAGGATTTTAAACTCTCACTCATCAATAAAGCCTTCTGGTGAACATGTTAGTGCTCTTCTGGCAAGTCCAGTTGTATTTATTTCTGATTTCAGATCAGTGTTCAGTTCATCGATGATGAACTCTAGTAAAGAAATACGGGATGGAGTCACTGCAGAAAAACAGTTTTATGTTAATTATTATGACTTGTGAAATATTTAGAGTAATTGTTTCTTTAAAATAAATATTTTTATCAGCTGCAATGAACTTATTTTTGTCTGAGATCTTAATCTGAATTATGACTTTTTATCCCATCAATTTTTTTCAAGTTTCTTGCAATCCTTTATATATATATATATATATATATATATATATATATATATATATATATATATATATATATATATATATATTTATAAATATTTATATATATATATATATATATATATATATATATATATATATATATATAGATAGATAGATAGATAGATAGATTATGATTTTTCTGCAATCATATAAGTTATCTCACAACTTTTTAACATTAAAAACACTAAATTTTTTTATGTTGTGGTGGAAACAACAAAATTTTGTCTTTATACAAGAAACATACAGTGTGTTTTTTACATTTTTCCAGCACTCTCTTATGATGATGATGTTTGAGATTTAATGTTTCATCCATTTATTTATTTATTTATATATATACACATATATATGTATGTTACGGCCGGCGACGAGAGGATGATGGAGAAAGTCTTCTGAGAAAAGAGACTCATTTTTTTCATGATGGGAAGAGAAACGACAAGAGAAACATGCAACATGTTCATCATATATATATATATGTTTCTTGTGGCATCATCAGCCAATCCTGTGGCTTTGAGAGTCATCAGTCACATGACTTCTACTGCTCGTCTGATTGGCTCAGTCTTCATCAATCCCAGCAGGTGGGATGCTTTCTTTCTTTGAGACTAAAGTGAACGGCAGCAGGTCTTCAGGTAGTCTCGACAGGCCTGAAAGAGTAAGTGAGCAGATTTCTCTGAAAGGACCGATCCCATGTCTTTGCTGTATGTGTGTTTTGAGCACGTTCCTCACTGCTCTGCTCTGATTGGACGGCGTGTGGCACGTTTCTCTTCCCGTCATCAAACCGCTGAGTCTCTTTTCTCAGAAGACGTCCCCCATCATCCTCTCCTCGCGGGCCGTCACATGGTTCTGTTTACTTCTGTGGGCTTTTCTTTCATGTTCCTGGAAAGAAGCAGAGCACACAGAGTCCCGTTCACATTAGAGCACAGGAAACACGATTACAGACGGCGTCCTGAAGAAGAGTCCCGCCGCGGGCCGTCTTCACCCGCTGTCACCCCACAGATCCAGAGCAACTTCACTCCTAATTCTTGCATTTTTGCGTTGAGATGTGAGGAATATAAGTGGAGTTGATGTCATAAAAAACACATATATATATATATATAAATATATTGATGCATTAAAATTATATTAACATGGTTTTCTCAAATCAAGTTTGATTTTTGTCCCTTCATAGCAGGGTTCACTAAAAATGAAAACCATTTTCAAACAATTTTGTTAGTTTACAAAAAAAAAAAAAAAAAAATATATATATATATATATATATATATATATATATATATATATATATATATATATATAAATATAAATATATATAAATACATAAATATAAATATATATATATATATTATATACACACATACATATATGTATTTTAATTAGTTATTCATTTATTTTTTGTTTTTTCTGTTATTTGACAGTTTTATGCATATGTATATACGTTTTATGTAAAAAAAAATATATATATATATATATATATATATATATCTGTGTGTGTGTATATAGAAACATTTTTATCTAGTTGCCAAGGCAACATTTTTATTTAGTTTAACTTGTACTAAAATAATTACATTTGAAACAAAAATGTAAAAATTATATCAAAAACAAGTACTAAAAGACAAAAACAAAAATGTTAATAAAAAAATATAGACATTAACAATAACTACTAAAAAAACCACTCACAATCACTAAACCTCCTTCCCTGATGTATGAAAGTGTCACATAACCCGCAGATGAGAGAAAGCGTGTCTAGGATGCTCCTCCTGTTTGACCTGCAGAGCCACAGCCTCACAGCGCCTCCCCGGGCTCTTTGTGGAGACACCAGACCAGCGTCTGACCGACCCCCGTCATGCTGACCACTCTGAAGCCCATCTTATCCAGCTTGTCCAGGACCAGCCTCGGCGGCTCGTCCACGTGATACTCTGAGCTGAGACACACATCACAGATCATTCACCTTACACACCAAACCGAGA
>NW_025048164.1:540000-700000 GCF_018831695.1 Puntigrus tetrazona
ACTTGCTTTCCTATCGAACGAGAACGATAAATCTGTAAGACACGAACTAAACGTTGATACCAGGAAGGCTTTCTGAGAGAGCGAAGCAGCAGGACGTGTCGGATCTCATGCGTCTGAACGCTCAGCCAATGCCGTGACGGCTTCATTACTTTTATATGTTCCTCAGGAGAGGACGAGGAGAGAGAGCTGCCAAAAACCACGTCAGACGGGACATGTGCGTTAAAACACGCCGCTAGACTTCCACGCTTTTAACGTGACGACTGCTGTCGGGAATCTGCGGGCCGTTAGTGTTTCAGCGTCTTCGGAGAGAAGAGCTACACGGTTATATAGTTTCTGTCTTACAGCAAACAGGCAGAACGAACAAGCAGCGATGCCTTAAGACGGCGATATTTGATCTTATAGAAAACAGCTTTTTATGCAACAAAGTGTTTTATTTCAGCAGTAACGGCCACACGAATGATTTAATCCGTGGTTTATGTTTTGGACTCTGTATTATAATTCCATTTCACTCAACTGACGTAATGTTTATGCGTTTTAAAATATTCAATTATGATTTACCAAATCAACGCTTCGCTGAAAAGCAAGGTTAGTTATTCTACTATCATTGATTCAAGATCAGCGTCTAAAATTGATATTAAATCACGACTAAATACGTATTACCCAACACACACAAATATGGAGTAAAATAGCCCATTTGAATTTGAAACAATATGTACTAAACATTGGTTTTTAATGTTCAGGTTATACAAACCGTGTCTAAAACGTTGAAATGTCGTTCTTGCGGTGATTCAAACGTTACTTAAATGTTACAAAAAAACGTTTCTCGCAACATTCTGCAAAAACTCCAGCTACACCCAAAATATAACGTTCACTTTTAATCTTCCGACCGTTAAAAGGTCCGGTTTTCTTCTTGTGATTACACTGATATTTGACAAAACTCTGTCTTAAAACATCGATCAGGCACAAATAACATCTTAAGGACGCTGATGTTGATCTGAGAATGTTTTTCCTCAACCGTATGTCAAGCGTGACTCGTAGGCCTAAAGCTGCATGCTGTTTGGCTCATGCAAACCCAACCAAATAAAACAAAAGTCGATAACTTTGCCATTACGTCCTGAAAACATGGGCTATTTCTTAACGTTCTCTGAAATGTCCTGTTTTTGCCCTTCGACTCTTTCCCAGCAGAGATGTTCAGCTCTGTTTATATTTTCAGGTTTTAATCTGTCAAAGCTAATATGATAAAAAGCACTTAAAGTGGGCCGTTCATCGCTCACCGGAAGCCGCCCGTCTGACGGTTGCGTGTGACGCTAAGCTATCGGTGAGGTAAAGCAGACAGATAAGACGGCGGTGACCATGATGTAACCGCACCACCGCCGCTGAGAAGAACCACATGTCTGCGGGGTCCTGTGAACTTCTTGCTCTCTCTCTGCTCGTAAATCAAAAGCAGAGGCGGGAGCTGGAGGACGAGGATCTTTACAGGATTAGCGGCTGCTGGAGGTCCTCCTGAAACAAGTGTTCGGAGACTTCGCATGCACACCCTGCTAGCTTCGATAGAACTTCATGAAAAGCTAATGTTAGCCGAAACATTGAAGGAGCATTGCATTTCAGCGCTTTGCGAACATTACGGAAAAGCCCGTCTCTCGTGTGCATTTTTTGCGCAACACCGTTTTTACGTACCCTGAGCGCGTATTATCTTTTATTACCTTGATATAGATGTGTATTGCTGCAGTTCAGGATTGAAATATCATGTTGGAAATATTTCCTACCAAATGTCAATAAATGCAAAGCTGATATAAAACACATTTTAACTTCCTTTTGTTGAACTGTAGTTACGCTGGATTGAACCGGAGCTCCTCGTCTCTCAGAACAAACCTAGCGTCCATGAAAACACATGATGATAACGTTCAAAAGCACCAGCTTTCAAATATCCCTGCATATTTATATTGTTTTGAAGTCATGACGCGATATTCTTCCAAGTAATTGTGCGCAAATTACTCTGTTAATTGAAACTTAAGTGAAAATGGATAAAAGGTGCCTCTAGTGTTCATTTCTTTTGATGCATGCATCGTTTCGAGAAATGTTGAATGAATGTTCTCTGAATGTTTTGAAACAATTATAATTACAAGCATTTCAAGAAGCAATCATCACATCACATGATGCTATCCAACTTTATTTTATATATATGCCCACACAAAAATGAAAGCCATTGCATTTTGTAAAAAGAAGTAAATTAACCCAAAACTGATTTAATGCACAAAATGCACTAAAGTTGCTCTCAAGGGTTTCGTGTACACTCCTGCACGTCCTGATTTAGATGTATTCCCAACATCAACATTTTATTGACCCTGGAACTACATTTTCATGCAAAAATGGAGTCTTGACCATATCTTTCCACCTAAACCCAACCTTCCCCGTGAGTAATGCCTAAAACCAGAGGAAATGAATGACACTGCTGTACAAGAACCAAACACTTACTGTAATCCTAAACTTCACAAAAACCATGAACCGGTTCTTCAGATCTGATTAGTCTGTGTACATCATGATTTAGCATGTGAGGAAATGCAGTACTGATTCATGATGCATTGCATCGAATATAGATGCAATGCATGATGACATGAATGCATGAAATCCTTCTGAGCTTCAGTAACTGTTTTCATTTTTACTCTCATTGTTTGGTTTCAGTTTATAGAAAAAACTTGTCCGCTCATCACGGGTCTGGGAAAACATTCCCGTTTATTCATCCGGACAACAGCCCTTCTCTGCAGTGAAAGTGTTTTAACATCTAAAGCATTCCACACCTTTAAAACAACGTTTTAGTCCAAAATGCGTCCGTCTGAATTGCATCTGTATTTGTTCTGGAGCTGAATCTCTCCTGGAAGGTTCTCCGTTTCAGACCACACGCAGCACCAGAAGACGGAGGTCTTCTGAGTCTCATCTGAGAACTCGTATTTAGTCGGTGTCTAAGTGATATGCATAAAGTGTTTTTACTTGGTCCAAAATGTCTCCAGTGGATGCAAAGCTCTGTTTCATGTGTGGTGTTCAGATGCAAAGGTTCATCAACTCCATCTGATGAAAAGTTTTTGTTTATATGAATACATTGTACATATTAATTTTCACGTGCATGACATGTTTTCTGGACAGAACGGCAGCACATGTGCTCTCAGAAGATCCTGACGAGGTTCTCGCAGCAAATGTTCTTCCGGTAATGCTAAAAGAGCACTCGCTGAACTGAAGTTCTCTAAACTTGCACGTCGTGGGACTTAAATAGCTGTAGCTGAACATTTCAAAACATTCGAAACTAAATTACCGTTAGGTTAGCAGAACGCTAAAATAGCACGACCTCTGAACGTTTGCATAACCAGGAAAAATCACTGGATGTTTTGAACATTTAGAGAGCATGCAGAAATAATGTCTTAATGGGGATGTTAAAATTGCCAAAAAAGGAAGAACGTTCGTGGGCAAATATTTAGTAAGTCGTTTGTGAGACGCGAACGAGACGAGACATGAAACACGCACGTCGAGGACATCAAGCGTTTACTTGTTTGCTTTTTTTTCATTGGTTGGGTTTTTCAGATCAATCTCAATCAGACTGATCAAGGTGTTTGCTCGTTTACTATCCGTCCCATTTCTCGTTCATGATTTATTAGTTACGTGCACGTAAACGTTGCCAGTGAGTTGCATTCTGGGTAACGGACAAAATAACAGGCATCCAAGCTGACCAAGACGCTGAACGGGTTTGCTAATATACCCATTAGGTTATGAAAATATTATTACTAAACGTGTGTGTTGTTGTAACTTTAAGAACATCCAAACGCATTAAGAACGTTTCTTCTAGGTTGTATGAACGTTAGAGGTACGTTCGTTGTATGTTTTAAAGCGCTATGAGAATGCAAATCTTTTTGTATTGAAAGACCGTATCTTTTTGGTCGTGCAACTGAAAGCGGAACAAGTTTTGTTACGAGAACATTCTATCATCATTACATTGAACGTTTTTCAGCTCCATCATTATATAATTACACTACATTATAGTTATATACATCTGTCAGCATCCCACTCCCTGTAGTTGGTCTCCGTGCCTCTAGAGGGCCCTGTGTTCCCCGAGTTCTTCCTCGTGTGTCCTTGTTAGTGATATCTAGATCACCTGGGCCTTGTTTTCCATTGGGTATTTAAGTGGTGTTTTTTCTCCTTGCTCTTCATTTGGTTTTTGAATCTTGGCTTTGAGTTCCTGCCTTGTTTCATCTAGTCTTTCCAAGCGGCCAAGCATATATATGGATATATATATATATATATTTTATTTTATTTTTTTCGTGTGCAGTTCACTGGTTTTGTCTTCTCCCCTCGTGGAGTTTTTATTTTTCCAAGTGTTTGTTTCTATTATATGCTCTGTTACCTATACCTCTGTCCGTGAAGAGCTTTTGTTGGATTTGATTTTAAGATGTTTAAAAAAATTAAATCTACGTTGCCTGGAGTTCTTCCTAGAGCGTTTCACGTGGGTCGTGACTTATATCCATTTCACCAACAATGTCACTTACGCCCTTCTGGTTCTCACCCCTCGGTTTTAAAACGTTGTTTAAAGAACGTTTCCTCTGAACGTTATAAGAACGTATATGCAACATTCAGTCGGCAGGAAGTTGGATATGTTTCATCATAAATGATGCTCTGAGGGAGGTTTATTCGTATGGTCTCTAAAACTGATGAAGTGCGCTAAGACAGTCACAGAGCGCGCACACACACACACACACACACACACACACACTCATTGGAGGTCATCAGCCGTGGAGGGTTAATGGATCACAGATCCTCTCCGCCTCCGATCACGGTTTATTTATTAAACTCACAGATATTCCCGCCGCTCGCTTCAGTTTGAGCTCATGCCATGTTCCGGAAATTAATTCAGTAATGTTTCATTTTTTCGTCGTGAGTTACACACAAAAACAGAGCGATACGTTAAAGGCAGAAATGTTTATTTCTGCTTGCTTTCGAAGGACGCAAATCATTTTAGCAGCTTACAGTATGTACAAAATAGCAAATCACGCCACACTGTCTGCGCAGTAACAAAGAGATGGTTTTTAGTTAGTGTGCCTCTCTTTCTATTTAGTCATCCAGCGGTTTAGGGGATGTTTGTGGTCCTCAGAGCAGCTATTGTTGCTCCGTGCATGCTCTCGGTCACGTATCCTCGGGCCCTCGAGGGACAGACCTCTCTGAAACTGTGTGTCTTGGCAGCAGAGCGGCGCGGGTGTGCTCTGGAGCAGATCTCACAGGTGTCCAGTCGAGGACGTCACTCCACTCTTTTCCCCCGATCATACGCCGGAGCGCTCGGGACGTCTCAGCGGCCGAGGGTTTGACCTCCGACCCCGGGGCTGTTTGGTTTGGCGCTGGTCTGCCCTTGAGCAATGGGCTGGCGGTTTTCCTGGCATGTGATGCATGCAAACACGAGATAATCGAGAGAATGGAAAGGAAATATAATACTACTGCGTACAGGGGAAGAATGATTTTTCTAAGCTGTAAAGAAAACAAAGATTACCAGCCATGTTTTCATTTAAACGACACATGCAGTGTGTTACTTGCTGTTTTTAATGCCATGTGATTTTGCCATCTTTTTTTTTACATATATCTTTTTATATTTTGCCAATTTTGTTAATGCTGAGTTGCGTTATCAAATTTCTTTTTTTCTTAAAGCTATACACACATGCACTAGTATTACATGCTTTTTAATAGAAAGTGATCATTTGATTCATCCAGGATGCATTGAATTGATCCAAATTGACAGTAAAGACTTAAAATGCTGTTAAAATCTGTGAATCCTGACAAATAAAATGCATCCTGGTTTCCACAAAACATTTTCAGCATTGATAATAATCAGAAATGTTTCTCGAGCCGTAAATCAGTATGTTATTATGATCATGTGACGCTGAAGACTGGAGTAATGATGCTGAAAATCACGGAAATAAATTACATGTTAACACAGGTTCACAGAGGAAACAGCTGTTTGATATTGATAAAACTTTTTCACAGTTTTTCTGTATTTTTGATCAAATAAATGCAGTCTTGGTGAGTCATGAGCACCACGTGTTCACCTGCAGTCTGGTTTGGTTGTGGTCCGGCGGGAAAATGGTCCTGTTAGGGCTTGTGTAGATAACTCTTAACCCTTTGCATGCTGACTTAAATACAGCAACCTCCTGATAACACTTGAGTCGCTTAAAGAAATGTTTTACGAAATGATATACATTCTTATAACGTTGCTAGAAAACCCTGTGAGATCAACATTGTCTCACTGGATATTTCTGTAACCTTTACGGCAGGAAACACAACAACTCTGCTCTTCTTAGAATATGAAAAATAAACCTTCAAATGATTGAATATAAATAATAAACATTCTAATGATGGCAAGAAAACCGTGCATTCTGTTGCCTTAAAAAGTTTTAATAACCTAAATAGGCCACCTGTGTAAAAGCACTCGAAGCGCATTTGATGTAAAAAATACTTTCTGTTATAAAATTAAATCTGTTACAGCCTCTCTACAACACGCATGCGGCCGTGGGTTTGTTCGTTTAATTCATAGACCTGAGCAATATCCCAGTTATCGTGGATGGATGTTGGGCGGACTTCCTCCAGGGGAACGAGGTCCCGCTGGAGAACAGACTCACCGAGCGGCGTCTCAGAAAGCAGCTGATGTTGAGTAAGTCCTCAGACCGCCGATTGTTTTAACAGCTGGGGGATGAGAACAGGTCTGTGATCCGGAGACGTTCTGCGTAAGTAGCTCTGACCCTTTCTAAACAAACACACACACACACACACACACACACACCGACCACAGCGTCATTCACCTCATCTGCTCCTTGTTTATTGTGCAATGCCTGTCCTGCTGAAACACAACAAATATTAATATAATCAAAAATACTGCCTGACATTTAATAAACCTCAATTATGTATCTTTTAACCACAAGAATACAAGAATACACATCAAGGCCTGTATTGAATGCAAATTCATGACAACCTAGCTGTAAAAAAAAAGAAGCTTAAAGATTATTTACAAAGCCGCGGGAAAAGACTACACTTTAGTACATAATTAAAAGTTAAAAAACACACATTTTGTTTACACTAAAAAGAATCGCTTCAGAAACCGCAATTCTTATTTCTGCATTCTTATTTTCTCGCGAATCATACTGCAATAATCCAATAAATACTTATTTTATTTAGAACAAAAGTATTTTTCACAATGTACAATTCTGAGCAAAGAAATGCTACGCTTTAATAAAAACAAACAAACATTAGAACAATGCAATGCAATGTATTTTTTTGTTTACGTTATATATGTGTACCGTGCATATATAAATACACGCAAATACACAATATGTTTGGAAAATATTTATATTCTCATATTTTATAATATATAAATATATTTCAATATTTCTCTTTAATATATTCATGCATGTGTTTGTATTTATATATGCATAATATATACACACACGTACTATATATATATAAACTTAAAAAGTTTTATTTTAGTTGTGATTATCACGATAATATGTGACTGTGTTCTGTTTAAGTGTTAACAGAGGAAAACCTTTTTTTAGTTTTCCTGGGAATTTATATAACAAGTGCTTTTTATTATTTTTGTCGACAATCCTAGCCAACAGGCAGGTTCCGGCAAGGTTCTCTTAAAGTTACGAACAAACCTTCTTACGGTAACGTTCTAAGAACGTTCTAAGAGCATTAGTTGAAAGTTATGCGCTGTTTTATAATGTCGGGAAAGAGATTAATTTATGCGGCTCAGCTTCTTTTAATAAAATGTTGCGAGAGCATTCGGAAGTAACGTTTGCAAAACGTTCAAACGGAACGTTCTCTTAAACTTTCATAAAACCTCAAAGACTTTTTTGTTATTGTTATATATATATATATATATATATATATATATATATATATATATATATATATATATATATATTTATATATTTATTTATTTATTTTTTATTTTTTTTAAGTCTGGACATTTGGCAGAACACTCAGAAATGAGGTTCCGGTCGTTTAACCGGAACATGTTTTCCTTCGCTGCATCGAAGCAGCTGATTCAGGAACAAACGCACTCCGAGGGAACGCGTTTAATCGAGCGTCTCTGTGATGTAGCCTGCAGTCTGTCAGCCGTGTACGTTTCCCAGATAATCTGCACGTTTTCATGAAAAAAACAAAAAAAAAACCCAGCACTGCAGAACACGCACCGCAGCTAAACACAAAGCGGCTATTGCCAGATTTCCCGGGAGCTTTCACGAGAGCGAGGCCGCGCTGTTTATTTGCACTGGCAGCACGAGTGCGCACTACCTAGGGGGTGGAGAGCCTCCTCGCCCCCCAGAAACCCATTTGGACGGAGACTCGACGGGGCCTTGACTGCTGGGGAGTCAGCCAGAGTGCAGGCCTCTTTTAATGGTCTCACGGCGGAGGAACGCTCCCAGCTCTGAGGATTGGAGCAGACACACCGGCTCCTGTCTCAGCCACCTGCCCTCATCATGTGACCTGTACCCTGGCTCTCGAAGGCCTTGAAACGAGTTGCATCGGCGAAGCCCGGCGACAGATCTCCGTTACTGCTTCAGTTAAACAAAAAGAGCGTAATATCTCAGCGTTTGACTTCTTTTCTAGTGCGAATGTCGGTCAGTCGAGAAGCAAAATGATTTTAGGAGGTTAAACAGATATCTTCCAAGTTTGTTCAAAGGATAAAGATCATTTTAATACCCTATTAAGATATATTTGTGCTTTTTGATTTTTGTTACATTTTTCAGAAAGCTAGACTTGATTTAAGTATCTTTAGATGTTTATGTTAAAACGATAAAAACGCTATTAATTTAACAGGAGTAGGACATGCATTTTTTTTCAGCGCAAACTAAATGAAATGTCACGGTTTGATTGCTGATGTAAGATAAAAATGTGACTTGAGACTTTCAAAAAACCCTGCAAGAGAAAAACTGCATTTTTTGATTATTCTTATTATTAAGGCGTCGTATTTGACTTAAAAATAGCCAAATTCAGCTTTTTAGCATTGTAAATATTTCAATAAGTTGATTTTCTTTTCCCCTTTTTTTTTTTTGCAAACAGTGAAATGAAAAAAAGACGTTTACAAATCATCAGTTAGTGAAAACAGGGTTTATATATATTTCACATAGTTGGTGTAAAAGTATGTAAAAAGTATGTAAATGCAAATTAACAGTTTGCACGCTTTAAACCTTTAACATTATTGGACATAGATGTGAAAGTGCATCCGAACTTATATTTTTAGAATTCAGAGCGAATGGATGCAGTAAAAAGAAAAAATCATTTCTCGAGATCTATGTTGAAACTCCAGGAGAGACGTGTGAGATTTAATTTCCTCTACGGTATAAGATGAAAAATGAAGTCTCCATCTAGAGAAAAAGTGAACGCAGACATGAGTAGCTCGCATCATTTAATCAGATCTCTGGCAAATCTGAGCACGATTTAATACTTTACTGAGATTTACTTTTTCCCCCATGAGAATCATCTAAGAAGAATGAAAACATAGATGGTAAAGACCTCATTTGTAGCGTCTTTCCTCTGGGATGTGTGTGTGTGTGTGTGTGTGTGTGTGAGAGAGAGGGCTAATAACTCACATCTCTGCATCAGAACTGAAAGCTCACAAATCCTTCTCAAGCAATCGGAGTTTCTGCCAGATATCACATTTCCCTCCACTGGCAGGTTCTTCGAGTGAAATATCGCTCTGCGTTTCTGAAAGCTAAACACTGACAGTGCAGCGCTCGTCCGCTACAGTAACGACGTTACAGTCCGCTACAGTCCGTTACAGTAACAAGGTTACAGTCCGCTGTTACAGTAACAGTAGTCCGCGACAGTAACGTACAGTCCGCTACACAGTCCGTTACAGTAACAACATTACAGTCCGTTACAGTAACAAGGTTACAGTCCGCTACAGTAACGACGTTACAGTCCGCTACAGTAATGACGTTACAGTCCGTTACAGTCCGTTACAGTAACAAGGTTACAGTCCGCTACAGTAACGACATTACAGTCCGCTACAGTAATGACGTTACAGTCCGTTACAGTCCGTTACAGTAACAAGGTTACAGTCCGCTACAGTAACGACATTACAGTCCGCTACAGTAATGACGTTACAGTCCGTTACAGTAACAACATTACAGTCCGTTACAGTAACAAGGTTACAGTCTGTTACAGTAACGACATTACAGTCCGCTACAGTAATGACGTTACAGTCCGTTACAGTAACAACATTACAGTCCGTTACAGTAACAATGTTACAGTCTGTTACAGTAACGGCAGTAGCTTCGTGATTAACTTCATATCACAGTCCAGAACGAAGCTGTTTTTCACCTGAACTTTCTCAGGCCGCTCACAGCTTCCACAGCTTCAACGCCATATAATAAAACCCTGACTACTTTCAAGACGTGAACAAACATATTAAATAATCTTTATATGCTATAAGTGTAACTGTTGAGTAATGAGTTTAAACCACTGATGATCTCTCCCAAGGCAACATTTAGGTTATTAATATTTATTTTTAATATTTTTCCATGTTCTACTAACTTTATTTCACATTATTCATGCAACATAACACGCTACTGATATTTTTATTTTTATTTTTACATTCCAAGAACGTAAAAATGTTGACTTAAAGATTTAAAAATTTCTTTTTTTTTTTTTACTTGATTTTACAAAAAGATTCCAGACTAACTAATATTCGAAAACCTTTAAAAATCATTCATGAATATTGTGAGAACGTTCCCTATTAGTTGAGTAAAGTTCCACTTTAATTGATGTAAATCTGCAATTAAAAGTCACAACTGTTTTTGCGCAGCAGTTTGCACGCGTTATTTTATGATAATGACTGGCCTGTCCTGTGCAGTTGAACCGGGTAAAGATTTGAAGGATGATGATTTTCGGTGGCGGCTGTAATGTTTTCAGGCTGTGTAAACCGTGTCTCCGGAACACTGTGTTTGTTAGGTCATTCCCTTAAGCACCCTTCATCCTCACGCTGTTATTCTTCACTATCCCCTCCTCCGTTTGGGATCTACGGATCTTCTGCAACCTTTCACAGATTTCCTGGGCCTCTTTGTAACGGGTCGATTCCCGCCACCGGTTTATTAAACGTGCACGCTTTTTTTATTTCCAAATAAATTGTTATACAAATCATTTTGTTACGCCCTTTTCATTTCGTGTCGTCGAGAATCATTAGTACTCTGGCTTAAATAATCCTGGAACAAATAAAAAGCATAAATGTTTTCAGTGCATAATTAATAACATTGTTCCTGAATTAAATATAAAATGTAAAAAAAACAAACATAAAAAATAAATAAATTATATATATATATATATATATATATATATATATATATATATATATATATATATATATTTTTTTTTTTTTTATTTATTGAACATATTATAAAAGTGCATAGTAGCCAACTATTCAAGCATATGTGTGTGTTTATACTTTTTTTCTGTGATCTTTAAGAGAATATTTGTGAAAAAACCCATCATAAAGATTTTTTTTTTACACATTGATGTATACTTCGATGTATAGTTTGTTAGGATAGGACAATATTTTTCTGAAATCTGGAATCTGAGGATGCAAAAAAAAATTATAATAATAATATTGAGAAAATCTGTCCAGCAGTGTATATTACTAATCAAAAATTAAGTTTGAATATATTAATGGTAGCACATTTACAAAATATCTTCATCTTTATTTGATATCCTTTTTGCCATAAAGGAATAGTTTTGAGCCATATAACGTATTTTTGGCTGTTGTTATGAATATACCTGTGCTGCTGATGACTGCTTCAGGATCACATTCAAGACTCCTAAACACGGTTTCTGCTCGCGCTGATACTCAACAGAGCATGAACATGTATGGAAGCATCAAAACCGAACGATGTTCTCCACGGCGTGGGATGATGCGTGTGGTCTTCATGTTTGCCAGATCTACAGAAAAGCCACATCAAAAGCAGCTTAAGTAGATAGAGGCACATTTTCTAAGACGCTATAAAGACAAATGGGTCACGTAAAAGAAAGGAAGCCACAATTGCAAGCAGAAAAGAGGTCAGAAGTGAGATAAACCGCGGTGAACGTGGCTTTTATGACGGCGTGCAACGTCATTTTGTTTTAGTTTTTTTATGCACATTTTCAAAACATTGCCTTTTTTTACTTTTCTAAACTTTGCACACTAATCCAATCACTCCACACGCAAAACACGCCTCGCCAAACTGTGCGACGAGTAAAACCGAGATCCGCACCTGCGCGCACGAATCAAATCAGAAACCTTCGCGTGTTTAATAATCGGGAATGGGGAAAAAAAAAGGGAATATCCGCACGGGCCGAAATGAATCTGCGGCACCGAACACGCCCATTAGAACTGTAATAAAACACGTTCTCGTTTGTATTTTACGAGGTGGGATTGATCGCTGGATATTGATGTCAGTCCGGTGATTTCCCATCTCCGCCTTTCCTGCTCCAAGACACACTTTCTCCTACTTAATTGGTGTGTTTTCTTGTTTGTCACTTGCTGATGTAATACTGTGGAGAGAAATGATTTTATGTTCCATGTGAATCGAGCTATCATCCGCCTATTACTTTTCCAGATGAGCTTAACCGCAGTTCCAGGAACATCCCTCTGCTGTGTTTACTGTGTGTGTGTGTGTGTGTGTGTGTGTGTGTGTGTGTGTGTGTTTCATGAATGGAAAGCTTTGAATCGCTGTGGTAATGGGATCCCATTGCCTGGTTGTTCCAGTTACTGTGAGTAGCGTGTGAGTTCGAGAAAACTTGGCTACCGCTAATTTTCTCTCACTTTCTAATCCGGAGCGCTTCTCGACTGCTTTTGCTTCGGGGCCCAGATTTTACAGCGCGCTGGACAGCAGTTATTTCTCCTACAAGAAAATGTTTTTTGAAAGCAAACGCTGAGGTTTATTAACATTACCGTAACCGCACTGGCCCCAAAAATACGTGAAATCATTAATCTGACGTGTTTGGCTTTTTTGGACTGCCGTAAGTAAATCTCGAGTCGCGTTTTGTTGTCTGACACCAGAAACAGAAAGATATGTAAATGATAAAGCTTTATTGGGAGTTCAGCTGTATTAAAGCACAGCTTGTGAGCTCTGAGAAGCAAAGACATGAAAACATGACGCTTTAATGTGGGAAGATGCTAATTAGGATATTATGTTATTAAACTTCAGTATTTGGCGAAAGCCTTCAACAAACCCAACTTATTTTATGATTTTACGAGGTCATATCCCGGCTAACGGGGAACTTTCTTACAGTTACATTTATATAACTGTTAGGAAAATGAATGTTTATGTAACGTTCTGATAATTTCGTTACGATATATATTCCTATAGTTTTAAGAGAAACTCTCAGAATGTGCTTTATGATGTCCTTTAGATGTTACAATCACGACATGGAAAGTGGATGTTTTAGAAATATCTGAAGTTCTAAACGTTTATGTAACATGGGTTGTTAGTCTAATTAGTCTCCAAATTTGGTATCAAAATACCACGGGTTAATCGGACACATGACCTTTGACATGCTCAACAAATACAATCAACGTATCTCTTCACGCCTCATATTGCGTTTAACGCTTTCCTTCTGCCCAGATCTCTTTTTTTGGGTCTTGAACCAATTAATCTAACTATCTGAGAGGGCTTAATAAAGATACGCACACTAGTTAGGTTGCTTTGAGCTCAAACGGGTCCTCTAAACGGCTAGATAATGGCAGAACCGTAGACGTCAATCAAACGCGCTTGGATCAGACTCGTCTTGTAAAACCCGCCGAGAAACAAGCGTGCGTTATTGAAGCAACGTGCGGCTGGTTTGTTTGTAGTCCGGGGCATTTCTCCACGAAGCTCTTGGAAGAGCGGAGTCCGTCTGTGACCGTTATTGGTCTGCAGTCCTCTCTCCTCGAGGGCCTACAGGTAAAAGACGCGTGTGAACGGACACTTTTCATGCCTGTATGTTTGTTTATGAGGGTGTGTTTGTGCGTTTATGAGCTCCTGCTCTTTCATGGCAAGGAAAAACATTTAAACTACAATCTTGCAAACATTTAGATTAGAGACTCGGCCTTCGGTGACTGTTTTTGCACAATAAATGAATACATAACTAATAGATACAGCATTGAGGAAAGTTACTTTTAATGCATAATGAGTCACTCCCTAAAATAGTAACTAATTACTTGCTTAAGTAATTTTTTTAAGCGTTCCATTACTTTGCAATTTTTAAACTCTATCCCTTTTGTCGCATTTTTGGTAAACATAAACCATTTTTATTCATTTCGAGAAATTCTGATTGCGTTTTTGTGCAATCGAGACGAACGCGTATTTTTCCAAACGATTACTTTACCAGTTACTTGAAAAGAGTAATCTGATCACGTAACTTGTAGTGCGTCTCCCCAAAAGCGAGCAGCTTGCGCAATAATTCCCCGGGAGATCCTGACTAGATGCTGGTGCGCACGAGCGCTCGCGTTGATTGACTTCACAAGCACCAGTGTAATGTTCACACATTTTCCAGAAGTCACCCATGTCTTACACCATCTCCGCTCTGGTTTAAATCACTTTAAATGTGCACAAGAGTGTGTGTTTTGGCTTTCTAAATCAGGAGAAACCCCAAAACGTAGACGCTTCCCAGAAAGCCGCTTTATCTGCCTCCTGCAGCTGCGAAATAATTGTATACCATTGCACATCTATCTATTAAGCTGTCGGGCTCATTGGCTTCAGTCTTTTTGGACAGAAAAAGCCACTTCCCATGGGAATTGCCTCATCGTCGGTAAGCATTGGAGTGATTTAGGGCAACACGGATGTGTGATAATTCTCAGAACAGAAGTGTTGAGTCACTGCGTTTTGGCACCGCGTTCCTGCTGTTTTTGGCAAGCGTTTGCGTGACTGGCATTGCTTCGCGCTACCAAAGATAGCTTTTCCAAGCTTGTCATACGCTGCCTTAAAGTTGTCTTAGGATGTTCCAACTCACGACTTGAGAAATTGTAATTAAGACGAGATGTTTATGAGATATTGGTCAGAATATATTGGTCAGAATATATTGGTCGCGGCGCAGTTCTAGTATAATAAAATAAGGCTATGCACTAGGCGTTCTATATTTTATTTTTCTCAAGCAGATGGTTTTGTGGCATAAATCATCTCAATATGGCGAACTGTACCGCTTAATCAACAGGGTAATTTACAAATTCATAATAACAGCTTAAAATGATCAGTTAGCATAACGTACAGGGAATGCTGATGAATCGAAACTGTACGCCATCTTTTGAACTCTGAATATGATGAAAGCCCATTTCTCTGCTATCAATGTTCATGATGTGTTTTGAACAGATGAGCTTTCTCTAGTGTGAACAATCAGCACCGTAACGTCTAACTGAGCTGAAACAATGACGCTCGCCACTGCAAGCGCATAAATAACGCGCGTATGCTTTAAAGCAGTCATACTTTGAATACGATGGATTTATGGAAACATGAATCCCGATGAGAAGGGAGGATGTTTTCAGCGACTGATGCTTTGAAACGCAGCCATCAGTGTTTTCCGGGGCACTTCTGTCCAAAACAATGCAGTTGTTAGCTTCGCATCATCTGCTGCGTGTTTGCATGAAGCTCATATTTCACCTCGAAACATTTTGCGTTTTAAACGAAACGTACCATGATGCAAACTCGCCAGTTGCGTCTATCAGTGCGAAGCGATGCTTTCGGGTGAAATCTGACCCTTCCGTGAGAGTCACTCATCTGTCTGTGAGGTCAAGACAGAGGTGATGGTGCAATTAGTGTCCTTTTTTTATTTAAGCCGAAACCTCAGCGAATCTAGAGGCCACCGCCGGGGGCATCCCGTGTTTTCAGTGGGGAGGTTTATCGTCTCGTGAGCGCGCGTTCGCGTGTGTGGTTCGCTGTAAATCAGGGGCATGTACTGTGGCTTCCCTGCGTGGCCCTTAAACCCTGGCCCTGCTCCAGAGCGCTGCGGTGTCATGAGAGGAAGCGAGAGAGGAAAGCAGCGTGTGTCTGCTATGAATTAACCAGTGTAAATGTAAGACTCCCTCTGAGACTCTCCGCCGCGCATGTGGGCCGCAAAGCAGCTCTGCACGTTTGTGTGTGTGTGTGTGTGTGTGTGTGTGAAAAGGTGCTACGGAAAAGTAAATTAGCAAATACATTGAGACCTCTAATTTACATGACCGACAAACAGCGTTTTATTAATAAGTGTGTGTGTTTCTGTACAGCAAACCAGCAGATGTGGCCAGCACAGCGTGACTGTATTTAGAGCAACATAGTGAGCATGAATATAAATATTTCATTTATTGAAATGCACGCAGTTGTAGTCAACAATGCATTTTATTTATGTATTTATGTGTGCGTACTGTGTGCATTTACTACGTATGAAATACAAACATGTGCATGTAAAATGTTTATATAATAAATACATATATATATATATATATAATAAAAATAGTATGAATGTAAATACATACATTTAAACCCATGTAAATATTTTCAAAACACATATTTTATATGTTTATATATACAGTACACACACAAATATTATATAAAAAAACCTTTATTTTGGACGTAATTAATCATGATTAATCAGCAAAAATAGTATATATAATATTTATAATAACGTACAAATTATACACACATTTTATAATATATATTTAAATTTATAAATGGGAAATTGTAGATTTAAGAAACATTTTTTTTTTCAGTTTAAGCACACATTGTTTTAAAGTCCTGTTAAATCTCTTTTGGCCCTTTTCCTTTGGTTACTTGGATTTGAAAACATTTAGATTTAGTCATACATTAATCTACACATAAAATGAGCTATATTTATAATCTGAAGGTCGGTGTTGCTAAATATGAAGTACATACCTTATTCTGCACAGTGTAATATATCAGAGCACACACACACTCATTTATTCTTCAGTAAACATGCTTTCTCTGGGTTTGGCAGAGATTTTGTAGTCAAATGGCTTCAGTGTTAACCCGTAAGAGCAGTTTAAGCTCAAGTCCTGCGATGGGTCGTTCTCGAAAGTTAGTTGGTGGATTAACATGGCAGCGATGAGGAAAACTTCCACTTTTGCGATCTGGTCGCCAATGCATCGTCGCTTCCCGATAGAGAAGATCATCACGCTGTTGGTCAGGTCTTTATCCAGAGCTCCAGCCTCGTCCAGGAATCTCGACGGGTTGAAGATGTGAGGGTCCTGCCACTTCTGGGGGTCGTGGTTGACCGACCACTGGTTGATGAACACCACGGTGTCTTTCGGGATGTGGAGACCTTCGATGGTGACGTCTGAGGTGGTGGAGTGCGGGATGGTGACGGGACGAAGCTGGTGTAGCGCATGGTTTCGTAGATGAAGGCTTCCAGGTAGGCCAGGTCGCTCTTGTGTTCAATCGATGGGAGTCTGTCACGACCTACTACTTTATCGATCTGCTCTTGCAGTTTGCTTTGGATTGATGGGTGTTTAACTAATAGAAGCAGCATCCAATGCAAGGCAGTCGAGACGGTATCCATACCTGCTCCAATGAGATCAGAAACCGTCGCTTCAGTATGAGCCTCGGTCAAGCCTGTCTCCGTCTCTGCGTGATCAATCACGCCGATAAAGGCGTCGCTCATGTCTCTTGTGACCTCAGGGTCGTAGCTTCGCCTGTGCTCCACCACCTTACTTTTGACAAACATGAAGAAGTCATTGTTGAGGTCTTTGAAGCTCTGAAAAACGCTCCTCACTGGATTGGGAAACGACTGCAACCAAGGCATGACGTCCACCAAACTTCCAGCTCCTATCGTTTCGCTGAACTTGTTCACTTTGCCCAAGAGGGTCCTGAACTCCAAGTCATCGTGTCCGTAGCGTTTCCCGAAACAAAGAGCGCAGATGATGTTAGCAGCCGCGACTGTGAGTTCATGAGACGGATTGAAGTATCGGCGGTTGGCGCTCAATCTCAGAAAGGTTTCGATCAATTCCGCGGCTTCAGCTTCGATGTGCTTCTCGAAGAACTTTTTCGTCCGGCTGTTTGCGGAAGAGAAGGCACGAATGGTGGACTGGGCAATCTTCCGGTGCGTCTTCCATTGCTTGCTGTAGCTGGTGAAGGTCATGCTCGTCCCGCCCGAAACCGACCGGAAGGACGCAAAGTTCGGTCTGCCTGCAAACTCCGTGCTGTGTTGAAGCAAGGCATTGCGTATGGCCGAATCTCCATTGAGAACCACTATATCGCTGCTGCCCAGTCTAATTTGGTACACGTTACCGTACTTCTTTGCCAACTTGGAGAAGGTGATGTGGGGCATTTGGCCGAGCTGCATGGCGTTACCCACGAGCGGCCAAGCGAAGGGCCCTGGAAGCCTCTTTTTGAGAGTGAGGTTCCTGACCCAGAAACAAGCCTCCAGACAGCAGAGGAAGACGAAAGATGCAATGAGGGCCGGCTGGATTTGTCCGCTCCATTCCTTAAGGATGCTACTGGCTTTAATGCCCAACTCTGCGTCTGAAAGCGCCATGATATTCTGAAGCTGTTTTGTACGAAATGCAAGAGTTTTAGGCACTCCCCATCTTGAACGCAAGCTAAGGAGGAATTTGAGAACTTCAACTCCCTGCTGTTTTCTGCCCTCTCCGGCGGTGGGGTTACAGGAAGACGGGTCAGGGTTGCGGAGCTGCGGTGTCTGTCCAGAGATGACCAAATTAGAAGAATGCAGATTTCAGCCTTGACACTGTGTTATATATCTCTAGAGTAGGAGGAGTTTGGGCCACAGGTTCGTTTTCTTTCCCCCCCGACTCTCTCCGTCTCTCCACCCATTACGGCCTGGACTCCCAACACGTTCTTGAGCCATCTACAGATGCTTAGACAAGTGCATGTCAGATATATTGCACGAGATAGAAACATACCAAAGTGAGCGTCGTTTATTTTAAAGAATTAAGGGCAGTGCATGTAACATGCAGTACAGTACAAGTTTAAACTGTAAATAAATGCAATTCTGAACTGGAAGCCAGTCGGCATTGTGTTTGTTTGCACTTATTGGATTTTATTGTTTCTGGACACCTGTGGTTATTCTGCTAATAACACACCTGTGTGAACTTTGAAAACACATTGAGACGTGATGAGGAAAAGTGAGCATGAGTTAGATGCTCCTTGCTGCAGCTTTAAAAGGCATATACAGATGCTTGCTTTTATAGTTTATATAAATCAGTCAAATATTGTTTTATTGTGTTTTAAAATGCAGTTTGCTGGCTTTATATCTGTGCGTATATGACGGACTCAGAAAATAACATAGGGTAAATGGACGTAAGCCTTCATTTAATTGCTTTCTATATATTTTTAAGAGACCATTTCTGTCTTACCATAAAGAAATGTCTGATTAAGATGAATGAAACCATAAAAATAAAAATGCTGTCATTTTCCTTTTTATAGAACGCATTGTCTAACGCATATGAGCTCTGTAAGTCTGCTCTAATTGGTGCGATTTCGTTTTGTTTGGAATCCTCAATGTGATGCCAACTGAATGCTGGTGAAATCAAGTCACTTGAGGAATTCAGTCTGTAAACTCGTGAAAGGGCTTTTTAATCCGTCAGACAAAGAACAGATACAAACAATGGAGTTAAATACGTACCATGAGAGTGCATTTATCATGAGTTGTAGTTAGAATAATGACTGTTGTATAAATTTAATAAGATAATTTGACTTTAAAGATGTGGCTTTACAGAAATATCTCAGAAACTGAATGCAAACTGAAATATTGGCCATAAACCAAACAATAAGGATAGATAAGTGAAGACAGATGCAGACCATTCAGACAGTAAATTTGCATGCCAAGTTGGTTTAGTCTGATGTGATTTTTTTTATTTTTATGTTTGATCATATGTGCATTCTTGTAAAATGTGTGTCACGTTGAGGGTCAAAACAGAAAGAGACTGAGTGCATCTTCACGGGTTGTAGAACAGCACTTTATTTATTCCACTTATAGCTTATTTTCCAATAATAAAAATAACAAATATTTAAAACAATACCTGAAAAATAAAAAAAACAATATTTAAAAAAAAAAAAGCTGTATTAGTTACAGAGCTTGCAAAACATTCAGTGTAGATCATAATAAATGCGATGCTATATAGGAGTACATCTTGAGATAGTAGCTCTAATTTATTCCGCTGGGTTCATGCATGATTTTGAGGATTTTTTTGTGCATGTCGGAGAACCTTCCAAATGACATAATGAGCTGAAAGCTGAAAGCTCGTCCAGAATTCATTTTGAGATTTGCTGAGCAATAGAAAAGACACTGCAAAAGCGTTGACTGCAAACTACTCTAATTTTAACAAATGAATCTCAAATTTATATGCATTTTATAAAGAATAGAATTCATATTAAAAAAAGTATAATGGTATAAATAAATGCCTAAATGCCTAATACTTTAAAAAAAACCTGAAGTACATAATCACATTGTTATACAGTTTAATGCAAGAATAATCAAATGCACTGCGATGCCAAATCTGAGTCGAGCTCAAAGGAAGTAAAAGTACTCCAACAGCTGCTGCCCATTAACATGACTCAACACAATCTACAAACAATTGCATAATATTACATAATAACTGATATGTCTACAGTGATAGTGGCTTAGCATTGGACTATAAACATTTCATATCGCAGTCCTTCTAACGCTATTTTGAAGCATAGATGATGTTTCATAAAGCAATTAAAACATTACCGTTAAAAATCTCTTCAGTTACCTGACAAAATATTCTATGGATGTGAATAAATCAGTTCATTGAATCATTGCAAACGTGTATAAATATTAGATAATATTAAATATACATTTACTAAACAGCATTCAGTGCAGCTTTACTAATACTCATTATGTGGAATACATTTGTAATACGTTCAGTCTCTGCTGGCCTTTAGTCACAATAACAAGCTGGTTATTTATTTACACTCATGCCGGCGATACCAGGCCAAAAAGTTTCCCTCTGAGCTTCGCCGAGATTGTGTATTCGAGGGGCTTCAGTGTTAAACCATACGAGCAGTCCATGGAGAGATCCTGAGACGGGTTGCTCTCAAACGAGCACTGGTGCAAGAGGATGGCGGAGAACAGAAAGACCTCCACTTTGGCAATCTGCGCACCAATGCATCTCCTCTTACCTGTCGAGAAGATCATCACGCTGTTGGTCAGGTCTTTATCCAGAGCTCCGGCCTCGTCCAGGAATCTCGACGGGTTGAAGATGTGAGGGTCCTGCCACTTCTGGGGGTCGTGGTTGACCGACCACTGGTTGATGAACACCACGGTGTCTTTCGGGATGTGGAGACCTTCGATGGTGACGTCTGAGGTGGTGGAGTGCGGGATGGTGACGGGGACGAAGCTGGTGTAGCGCATGGTTTCGTAGATGAAGGCGTCCAGGTAGGCCAGGTCGCTCTTGTCTTCAATCGATGGGAGTCTGTCACGACCTACTACTTTATCGATCTGCTCTTGCAGTTTGCTTTGGATTGAAGGGTATTTTACTAAAAGCAGAATTATCCATTGCATGACTGTTGACATGGTGTCCTGTCCCGCACCGATTAAATCAGTGACTGTAGACTCAACAAAGTCTTTAGTCAGCATGTTCTCTTTCCCGTGCTCAATTACGCCAATGATTGCATCGCTAATGTCACGGGTGACCTCAGGGTTGTACGTGTCTCTATGCTGCACCACTTTGTCCTTCACGTAAGCGAAGAACTCTTCGTTGATGAGCTTGAAGTTTTGATAAACGCTTCGGACCGGATTGGGAAACGACTGCAGCCAGGGCATGACGTCCACCAGGCTTCCAGCGCCGACGGTTTCGCCGAACCTTTCTACTCTCCTCAGAAGAGTCCTGAACTCGGGATCGTCGCGGCCGTAGCGTTTCCCAAAGCAGAGCGCGCAGATTACGTTCGCTGCTGCGACGGTGAATTCATGCGAAGGATTGAAGTGTCGTCCGTCGGCGCTGAGCCGTAGGAACTTCTGGACCAGGTCCATGGCTTCGCCTATAACGTGCTGCTCGAACGTCTGCTTGGTTTGAGTGTTGGCCAACGAGAACGCTCTCAAGGTCGATTGCGCTATTTTCCGATGCACCTTCCACTGTTTGCTGTAACTGCTGAACACCATGCTCCGGCCGCCGGAAATCATCTGAAAGGACACAAAGTTCGGCCTCCCGGCAAATTCGGTGCTGTGCTCGATGAGCGCCTTGCGTATGGCCTCGTGTCCGTTCAGAACCACGATGTCGCTTCGCCCCAGTCGGATCTGGTAGACGTTTCCGTACTTCTTTGCCAGCTTGGAGAAGGTGATGTGAGGCATTTGCCCCAGCTGCATGGCGTTGCCCACCAAGGGCCAGGCGAACGGGCCTGGGAGCCTTTTCTTGATCGTGAGATTTCGGACCCAAAGACAGGCCTCCAGGAAGAAGAGGATGACGAAGGATGCTATCAAAGCCGGCTGAACCTGTCCGCCCCATTCCTTCATGATGCTGCCGCTCTCAAACTCAGCTTCAGTCAGAGCCATTCTTCAGATACGCTTTTATTCTTCTGACGAGATTGTGTTCAAATAATGCTATTGGCAGAGTGAAATATAAGCATCCATTTAAAATAATAACGAATCCATTTCTTCTTTTTGCATGCAAAGTCAATGCAAACGGTTGCAAGTACAGCCTGTTTTAATCAGCCTGCATGCACTGATTTAGAGTGTTCTACTCTGTTTGATTTTCCAGGTTAAGCTGACAGGGTTTTGTGAGCCGCTTGGATGGATCCATGTCTTTTATATATGTTTGCAGCACAGGGGGCAGGACCCGATGATAGTCTCACTCCTCCCATTGTGGAAGCCGCAGAGACTGAGCTCCGAGCTGGCTGCAGCCGAACGCGGAGATCCGAGCGCGCAGCCGGTTCTGTTCACCGGGAAAACGTCTGAAAATAGTGCGTAAATCATCTTTGTTTCATTTGCACGCGCACTGTGCGGGGCACTTCTGATCGTCGTTTGCATAAAACTCAACTGTGCACAACTCTTGCGCTTCGTGCCAGTCACCATATAGTGATGAACTCAAATGGAGTGATGCACTGAACGTTTTACGTTGCGTCTCTTTATATGACGCGCGTGCCTTTCTAGTCGTTCGCGCACTCTTGTAATCGTTGTTTCTGCTCTGGTTTGCACGGGATTACGAAAATGTTATTTTAAGCTTGATGCAATCATCGACGGCATCCCAGACTTCAGACTTTCGTCTTGGGGAATGTTTCGTAATAAAAAAAAAGACGCTCTGTTTTGCAGACCCACTTTACATAAACCCTAAAAATGGAAAAGTATGCATGCACGGAGTTATACAACACGACTAGACACTGAAAAACCATGCCATGCCTGTAATGTGTGTCATAAATGTCTAGTATAATCATTATAATTTATAACGAATATGCCAGTATGGAACAGCATCCTAATATACATTAAAACAATGATCATGCACAATGTAAAAAGATTAGATGATTGCACCATCACAAAGTTATTATGATAATTCATTTAAAACGGTTTGTAAGTGATCTTCAACAGCATAATTCGATGTTGTGTTCACATGTGATGGTGCATCATGTTCTGGGGTCTCTGATCTCATCGTAAAGCACGCCAGGGTCTCTCTCGGCTATTTTCCTCTTACAATTTCAGGATAAATTTTCACATGTGTTTTTGGGTATGCAGTCATTGAGAGATTGCTTAATTGCAAGCATGCCTTCATAACATGCACTAAAGCAGATCCTCTCTCAGAATACACCAATAGAGACACTTTGTTCTGTAAGAAAGCACATGCTGAGAGGGTCACTTGTCTTTAAAAGTTTAATGATGTTTTGGTGCATGTGTATATGCATCGCTGATCCGTTCTCTTTGTACAGACTCAGTATATACCATATCATTCATATTTGCAGCTCCGGTGCTTTAAAGTCCGTCAGTGAGAAGGAAGTTCTCTGTGAGAGAACTGAATGTTCTCGATGCAAGACATTTCGGAGCGCCAGGAAGGAGATAAACGTTCCTTGTTTCCTCACCAGGAGGAGTTTATTTTTGCAGGGATCTAATGACCCTAATTGCAGCGCTGCAGCGTTTCTAGAGTCAGAGAGACAGTAGCATTGATTTCTTGCTGATAGTACACTTTCCTGGATGCAAACCACCGCTAAAATAAGATGTGCCTCCTTCCCCGAGAAGAGAGGAAGGAGAATCTGCCAAAGACAATCAGTTCCAATCCACTTGGATTTAGGAGCCCACTGTTTTCGCTCCACAGGAGAGAATAAACATCTTCACAGAAGCAAGATTAGATTTCATCGTGCACTGTTCAGGGAACACTAAAGAGAGGAGGAACTAGTGAGCATTAAAGTGTCTGCGTGTGTAAGCAGTACACATAAAGATAGTGTAACACTTTCACATTTTTCACGTTCTACTGACAGAACCTTCACGTCAGCTAGCAGCCAGTAGAGTTTTATGTCTACCAACCTTAAACCTACACTAACAGTCTACTCTAGTACACATGTAATTGCAAATTAATGACCGCTAGTTATAAAAATGTATTTTAATGCATTAATTATGCCTTAAAATGTTGTTTATAATGCATTTTGATCTCACGAATAACAAGAAATTTGATTTCAGAAACAATTTTCTGAATTTCAGTTTTATCTATTGTCTTCCAAAAAAGTTAATTGTTCTCATAGATCCTGCATTCTGGTTTATTTTTTAAAAGCTCAAGATTTTGTTTGAATTTGTAATATTTGCAAAGCAATTAGTTTTTTTTACTGTAAGCCGCTATATTAGATAATTAAAAATCTTGCATTGATGTGCTAATATTGCAATATTAGCAAGTTAATATCCTGTACACATTTATATATATGCAAAAGCCTTTAAAAGCCATATTGGTGAAAAATGTTTTGCGAATATTTTATATGTTTATCAAGTGCTTTCACTTCAAAAGTGCCAGCCTGGCCATTAAGAATTACCAGTACTTACACAGAAACCAATACAAAGCAGCCAGATAGAAATGCTTATATTAAAGAAAGACATACTTCATCATACTTAGAGGCTTTTGCATGCATAGTGAGAGTTTGACCGTATGCGTCTTAGTATTTTAATTTAATGCACCAAAATCCTTTATGTTATAATACAAAATGTTTAATGCTATTTTGATTTCTCTGGGTTTGTAGTCCAGGTTTTCCAGTGTTACTCTCAGAGCTCAGCGCTGCCAAACTCCCATCATGTCTTTCCGTACGGGAGAGTCCTCTGGAATCCCGTGATTCACATATGGTCTCTCACATCAGCGTCCGCTCTAATCAGAGCCAGCTTTGCGGCGAGAGTGTGTGTGTTGCGTGAGGCTGTCGTGTTTGCCTGCCATTATTCTCCTTAACCTGGCTGTGAAAAGCTGGCCGTGACCCCGGAGGGTCAGGAAGGTCGAGGACTTGGCAGCCGCCAGCGTGTGGATGCAGGTCTCACGGCGGACGAGCCGATCCCGGTCTGGAGCTAATCACTGTTTACTAGAATCATTTCCACTTTTCAGCGAGCTACTGTCACGCACGGCCGCGGGAGGGGGGAGGCCCGGGGGTCCGACGGAGCCGGCGGGATTCAGGGAAAAAGGACGAGCAGAAACGAACCGTAGGAATGCAAATGCGGATTAGACAGCAGCGGTGATCCAGAACCTCAAACGAGCGACTGACACTCAGTGAGAGGAAATGAACACACTCTCTCTCGCTGCAGGACACTAACCAGTGCTTTATGAGCGTGACTCACCAGTGCCATCTTGACCATGTTAGTGCTCGATGGAGCCTATTAACGCCGGTGACGTGATGACGCTGATCCACTTCAGCTCAGCTTTTTTTTTTGTGCAAGAGAACGTGAATGCTTTAAGCTGTAGATTTTCACATTCTTGCAGAAAATGTGAATGGAGAAATACCAACCAGTGTTTTGAGTGGTTGCCGGGGAGTTGCTATGCTGCTGTCAAAGTGTTTTGAGAGGGTTTTGGCAGGTTTCCAGGGAGTTGCTAGGGAGTTACTGCATTTGAATGTTGCCAGGGTGTTGCTATGCAGTCGCTATGGTGTTTTAAATGTGGGTTTTAGGATGTTGCTATAGGGTTGCGAGAGAGCTACTACATTTGAATGTTGCCAGGGTGTTGCTATGCAGCTGTTAAAGTGTTTTGAGAGGGTTTTGGCAGGTTTCCAGGGAGTTGCTAGGGAGTTACTGCATTTGAATGTTGCCAGGGTGTTGCTATGCAGTTGCTATTGTGTTTTTAGAGGGCTTTAGTATGTGGCCAGGGAATTACTGCAGTAGCTTGTTGTCAGGGCATTGCTATGCTATTTCTAGGGAGTTGCTACAGTGCAACTGTAGGTTGTTGCTATGCATTTGTCAGGGGGTTACTAGAGTAGGTATTCCCATGGCGTTGCTATGAAGTTGCTAGGGAGTTAACTGCATTTGAATGTTGCCAGGGTGTTGCTATGCAGTTGCTAAGGGGGTTACTGCAGTATCTTGTTGCCATGGTATTGCTATGCAGTCGCCAAGGTGTTTTGAGTGTGTTTTAGCATGTTGCTAGGGAGTTACAGCAGCAGGTTGTTGCCAAGCAGTTGTTAGGGAGTTACTACAGTGGGTCATTGCTAGTGAGTTACTACATCTGAATGTTGCTAGGGTGTTGCTATGCAGTTGCTAGGGAGCTATTGCAGCAGGTCGTTGCCAGGGTGTTGCTAAGCAGTTTCTAGGGAGTTACTACAGGTGTTATTAGTTAATAAGGTATTTATATAGTGTTTTTCAACATGTTAACAAGCAGTTTTAGGAAAGGTTTTAGGTTGTTGCTAGGGTGTTGCTATAGTAGTTGGTTTTATACAGTATATAGTACAGGAATAGATTATGCATATTGCAACTAAATCAATCTGCTATTGTGCTCTGTGTGTGATTTATATTTTTATGACACGCATGAACATTTTGTTTTTATTGCATAAATCGCATCACGAAAATATCCAAGGTTCCCAAACACAGGCTATCTTTAACTGAATCCAGTGAGGTTATTGAATTATTGCGGCCTGTTCTAAAACGAGAGCGAGTTGCCTTGAGGGAACGCAAGCACACAGACGTCTCACAGCGGGATATTTGTGCTTTCGCCAGGTACATTAGACCACAAATCTCCTCTTACTCTGACCTCTGCTCGACTTTGGCTCCAAGTTCCCGTCGGCCAATCAGAAGTGAGTGCCGTGTGTTTCCTCCAATCAGAGCCGTCCGTGTGAGCATTAGTGATTTGATGTGGCCTGACATGTAAGTGAGATCAGTTACTATAATTCGATATGTCAATGATGAGCGCTCCTGAACATTTCCCGTCTGTTAATAACGTGACTTGGCCGATGAACGCTGATGGAAACTATGGAGTTGAGTTATCAAACACGCCAGAACACTGATGTGAAGTAGCAGATGTTTTTACGCTTCATCATGATCAGATTTATAATTAATTTAGCAGATACTTTCATATCAGCGTATACACCATTGCACATGAATAAATAAATTTTACGTAAAGTGATTAAAGGAGATTAGCGTGATGTGGCCGGCTCACACTTCAACGTGCAGGAAAATAGAAACAAAACTTTTTTTTTTGCATGAAGAAAACTAATACTATATTAATTAAATTACATTTAACAATTAAGAATGTATCTACACTAAAGCAACATTTCATTATCATTGAATTATTATATTATAATCATGTTTAATGTCTTAAAAACTGTCATTTATTTGCCATTAAAAGTTGATTTCAATGCATAAATATGTTCGTGTGTGTGTGCAATGCTGGGATTAGCCAATGTTTTTCATGCCATGCCTTAAAATACTTTAGAGTTCTCTGAAATATTTGCACGTTACAAAACATTTCCTCCCTTTTTGTCTTGGCATGAAGAGGAGTTTGTTCTTCAGCAGAAGTTTTGAGGCATGTTGTTATTCCAAAGAGTGTAGGGCCTGTTTTTCTCAAGCCTGCTGTATTTCTGTCGATCTTCTGCATCTATGTTTCCATATCAGGAGTAGCCTGGGCTTTTAATTCTAGACTTTCTAGAGAGTTTGGAGTGATAATGGGCTCCTCCACCCGTCTATAGGTGCGCTCTGATGTCTTCTGCAGAGGTTTCTTGCGTGCGAGGATGAGTTTGCGTGCCACACCGGCCTAGCGTGCGCAGATCCCGGTCACCGGCCCCGACCTCCCCTGGGAGGAGGAGGAGATTAAAATGAGACGGGGAAGGAAAAAAATACGGCGAGAAATGGCTTCCAGATGACCCCGATTTGAGTTGGTTAGCTCATTTGTAGCTGGCAGACGGACTTTGACAGGAACAATTACGGCAGCCTGAAGCTCCACACAGCAGCAGCACATCTCCAGGTTAATGAAGGATTACTCACACGTACATCTTCACTATTCACAACTTTCTCACTGCAAACAAACTTCCTCCGGAGCTACACTAATAAGAGTCCAAAAGAGAGCTGATCGAATGGTTTTATCTCTAAAACTCAAAAGAAACTATTTTTTTATTTCTGTAATTGTTATGAAAAACTAGTTTTAGTGAAGTTGCTCTTCACATTGTGTATTTGTTTCAAATAAAAATACAAAAGGGCAAAAAAAAATAAAATAATAATTAAAAAAAAAAAAAAATATATATATATATATATATATATATATATATATATATATATATATATATATATATATATATATATATATATATATATATATATATGTGTTGTATTTTTGACCATATATTTTGATATATGAAAAAAAGGTTTTAAAGAATTTAAAGAAAAACTTTATTTGTGGTTTTTAACAAGTATAAAAAAAAATATTTTAAATTAATTATAATCTTTAATGGTGACGATGGGTTTGGATAGTTAGTATGGGTAGTTAGTTAGACACTGCTGGTAGATTTTGTAACAGCACCATGTAGCCATGTATTCAGATTAAATAGTTATTTGCATGCAACATAAATTAAAATAAATAAATATAAAAATACATATATGCTTTTGCAGTGATTATTTGAATTATTTACTTCAAGTGCAATAAAAACAGAATTGCTTTTTCTTCTTTTTGCTTGTTGCCCCGATTTCACTTTGCATGTGTCTTTTTTTTCAGCTTTCTGTCTGCTTATTTGGTGTGTGCATGTATACAGAGAGCCTCAAGCACCGATGTTCCTGATAGCAGGACCGACGTGTGTCGCAGCTGACACGCTAAACGCGGGTGGTCTTTGCGGCGCTGCAGTCGTGTTTGTCCTCACCGCTGACAAACCGCAGTCATTCACATGCAACCGTGTAGATGGAGCCAAACCTGCTCCGAAAGCAGCTCGCTCCGTATCACAGTACGCCCTGGGAAGTCCTTTCTCGAGGGATCATGGGAAGAGATCCCATCTCTGTTCTCACTTTATTCTGGGATGAAAGCAGTGCGTTTGGCCTGTTCCGATCTTGTTTACAGGCTATAAATCTGCTGCTTATGTGCGACACGAGTGACATGATGTAGTGGGACGGTAACGGCTCGTGAGGACGCTTGTTATCAATCACACATTTTCCCGGCTCTGCGTTCCAGATGCTCTGAATATCACACAGCACTCAAAACGGAGGCAAAACGAACCTTTCAGCACTTTATAACTCAAGACACCACAAGCACAAAAGCTTCACTTTTCAAAAGGTACACTTTTGTACCTATTAGGCTCAAATATGCACACTTTAAGTCACCAAAATGGACCATTTAGGGACAAAAGGTAACGCCTCTGTGACAGCAGAGAGTGTAGAGTTCAAATTAATTGCTTTGGACATTTTCTGAAATACTGCATTTGAACACGCAGCAGTGCGTTATTTAATTCATTATTAAAGTTAAGCATGCACTAATTTGCATGCATTTTTACAGAGAGTGTTGTGCATTTCTTTTTCTTTTCTCCCTCCATAAATCAGTAATTATTGATTTAATAAACTGATTGACGCCTATACGTTTTTAGGAATAAAATGTTGTAAAAACCTCAGTAAAAACCTTCAGAATATAGATGCATGTACTGTAAAATATATATATATATATATATATATATATATATATATATATATATATATATATATATATATTAAAACAGAGATGCACATAGATGCAATAAAATAGTGGACTAGAAATAATACAACAGCAAGAGTTCAATAAAATAGACTTTTTATAAAAGTATAGCTGGGAATGTTTTTCTTCCGCTCGTCCAAAACAACATGATATGAAAAGCAAAATAGTCCAAAACCTCAAAAATGACCAGTGCATGAAAAACAATGCTTTTTGCCTGTAGTGCCTCGCCCTAAAATATAATTTATTAAAGAGAAACAATAAAAATGTTCCTCGAGAAATGTTGTGTTCTCTCACAAAAGTATTGTTTAGCCGAAAAATATATTTGATTTTTGCAGAAAAATACATTTTATTCATATTTATATGAGAATAAAGTGCTAATTAAATCAGCGTGAGTGATTATATTAACAAACCTCCAGAATATGGATAGGATAAAAACCATTAGTTGAGTGTTTTCTCACAAAACATGTGCCCTCTTTCACAAAAAGGTCATTTTTATTCAATGGATTTGTTTTTTTTTATACAAATCAGCTTGAGTCATATATAGACAACCTTATGGATATAGATAGGATAGTACAAGAATAAATCATTAAAATAAAAACACAAACAAAAAACAAACAAACAGTGATTTTGGTTTTAAAATAAGAAGTTATGAAAGTAATAAAAAAGTTTTAAGTGCTACCAAATAAAAGCTTTTGTGTACATAATATATGCCTATGTACTGTATATATTTATTATGTATATAATGTACATTTGTATGTATATATATATATATACATTAGTTGAATGTTGACTACTATATATATATATATATGTGTGTGTATAAGTGGCTGTAACTACAACATACTTACATTTAAAATAATCGTTTGGTACTATGCACTTATTGTGTACATATATGTTTTTACATTGTACTTATATTTTTAAAAGTACCTGTGTAATTACATCCGTAACACATTTTTGTGCTTTTGTCATAAATACAATCCCGTCCCTAACCTTACCCGTGTCCTCCTCAGTAACAGCAGAAGTGCTCGGTGATGCAGTACGAACACAAAAAGCACTTATTTTTTGGTGAAAATACACAGCATACATCATACAATGTGACCAAAGCTTTTATTGTGAACGCGATTCATCGCAATCATTTGACAGGACTACGTTGCAAAGCCATCGCGGGCGCTTCTTTAAACAAGCAGCTCTTCATCTCAGGTCCTGTAGGATCTCCACAGACGGTTCTCCCGTCGGAGTCCTCTCCTCGATCTTGTTTCCCACACGGTCTCTGGCTCCGGCTCTGATTTCCTCAAGCGTCGCGCTGATCCCGATTCCCGTCTCGCCGGTGGGGTTCCCTTGCTTTGTCTCGCCGGGGCCGCGGGAGCGTCTGACGGCTGCTTTAGAGTCAGCCGTTATTACGCGCCAATTAAATGACTCTCTGGGACACTTCACATAACGAGCCGTTTCCTCCGGCTCGAACGTTTCTCCGACGTTGCCCAACATGTGGTTAAGACAGCGTGTCCCCATCAGCACAGTTCTGTCTTCAGTTCACGAGTCCTCTCGGATTCAAAGGACACTCTTTTCATTTATTACTTGCCGACTCGTTTTCCTCAGACCCAAGAAGAGCTCTGGAGGTCACTTTAGAAGTTGCTTTGCATGAAACTATTAACAAACGTAACTATCTGTGACTAATCATTGTTTTCTTGGCACTTGATTGGTTTCGTCACTGCTTCCAGGACCCTTTTGCCACAAACCAAGACAGTATATAGGTTTATACGGTGTGGAAAATCTCATTTTTGTACATTTTCATAAGATCTGCTCTCACCTGGTGATGGTTATTGTTCAGGGTTATTGTTTTTAGACAAATTGTGCAGTTTTGCATGATTCGCACTGTAAAATTGCAAATAAAAAGACTGTTGCATCAAATGGATCTTTATTCATGTTTAAAGTGTTTCATTAATTGGATTTGATCAAAAATAGGCATTGTTTAAAATACTGCATTACTACAAAATTAGTTTGCTAACAAAAATATTTAATTTACTTGCAATAATTTTTGCGCGTTTTCCCAAGAAATCTTTGCACGATCGTAAAAAACGTTTGTGTTTGCGCATAAAAAGATTGCAAAGTTAAACCTTTTGCCGTTTATTCCCAAAAATGTTGCATTGTGTCACGAAAACATTAAAAATGAAATAAAATGCCGTATTTTCCCGCTGAAATACTGACTTGGCCCCCGGAAAAACGCCACATTCTCGCTCTCAAGGCATTTGCATTGGTTTTGCAAAAATGTCTAAATAAATCTTTCTTTCGTCTCATTTTCCCAGGTGTGTTTCCCGAAAAGCTTTCTTTCAGGCTGCCCCAGGAGACTTGCGTTCGATCGGAGCTTCCCATTCACTCGGAAGAGCGGCGCTTTCGTTATCTCAGAAAGAAACTTTGCATTCTTTCGCAAAAGTCTTGCATTCTCCCACAAAACCTTTAGTTAAGGTGAGGGTGAATACCTCCATCGCAAATACAAAAAAAAATGATTTGAATCAATTATGAACCTTTCATGCGAGAAATGCTGCTCTACAGAGCGACCTGTTCACTTTTTCCACTTCCCTCGCCGTCAGAGGAAAAACCCAGCTCAGATTGGACGGGGGCTTTCTCCGCTTCAGCACCAGTATAAATAGAGAGCTCTCGCTCCGTTACAGGCGGAAAGTTTAGAATGCCGTAAACACACGGACACGTACAGAAACCGCAACAGAGACCCTGGAGGTCAGAGGTCAAAGTTTGGAACGTTCAATTTCCAGTGTGTTTTTTTTAACATCACAGATGACTAAAAAGCAAGAGACGTGTTCCTCGTTATATTTCAAACAGCATTTAACTGTATCCTAATGAAACCAAAAATAGCATGCAAACGTGTTAAGCAATCTGTTTTGCATAAAAAAATAAAATTCATAAAAAAATAAAAATAATATTAAACCGGTAAAACCGATAAAATACGTTTTTTTGTTGGTATAAATGAATCCATTTGAGTTGATTCAGTGCGAATAAAAATATATGATTCGAAAAAAGCTATATTTCATATGATGTTAATATACACACATTGTGTGACAACTTGCCCCGCCAAAGAACACACTGTGTTACAGGATCTCTCTTTTTTTTTGCTGCAATGCCGTAAAGTACTGTATAAATAAACACAAGCTTTTACTTTTGTGTTTATTTGTACAGTAAGCGGTTTTAATGCTAGTTCCGTTATTTAAAACATTTATAAGTAAACAAAGAAGCAAATAAACACACTACGAACTTTGCGCCACGCCGCTGCATGGCAGACAGATATTTATTAAATCCACAAGAACAAGGAAGGATGGACGGACACACACACACACACACACACACACTAAATTAACTAGACACAGGGGAATGAACTCAGGCAATCAAGGGGAAACAGGAAGAAGGTCGAGACAGGGTGAAGGTGTGAAACCGTGAAAACACAAATAAGAGGAAAACATTTAAAAGCGACTTGCATGCTGCCAATCTTCGCAGCTAGATTTAGCGACTTCCTCGTCCCTTCAGGGATGGTTTAGAGACAAATATAACAACTTCTAGGACAAACCTTAAGTTCTTGCCCATCCGTCTTTACATGAATCAATCAGTTTGCCGTTACGATGCCATCGTACCCAGTTTTAGCTGCTTTCAGCTAACAGCAGTTGGCCATTATTTTGAATGAATTTCTTCGTTACATTATTTGTCGTTATTTTTCGCAATTCGGGTAATACGTTCATTTGGGATGAGCAAACATGGCATTTTTCTATATTGTTTGAAATGCGTCGTTTTGGCTCATCCAATCAGCTGTATTTATTTATTTATTTATTAAAAAACCCCGCTGTGACAACTAGCCCCGGCGTCCTGTGGTGCGGTGAACTCTGAGTGACCCGGTCCAGTGCATCTCGGTCTGCGTTTCGCCGCTGTCCCCGCGCTCACGGTTCACTTCCAGCCGCTGGCCGCATTCAGTGTTCTGTTCACACGGGCGCCGGGCCAAGACTAGCAGTGTGCCGCCTAACGAGGGTGTGAAAGCGGCCCTGAGGTGACAGACGGGAACAGAGCAGTCACGCACAGAACAGGAGTCACGCAGGAGCCGTCCCAGACCAGTCCCCCACGGGTTTTGTCCTCTTTGAAACAGACGGACCTCAAAGAGAGTCCTTTTCAGCTCTGCGGTGGGATGATTTACTACAGGGACAGAACAAACAATCATCCTCACATGAAAGGGGCAGCAATGGCTGCCTGTAAACCTGCGATGGTTCAAATAGCAAGGATTTCGAGCGTTTTAAGAGGCCGCAAGAGGTGAATTTTAGCATCGAGAATGGAGAAAATAGCCCAGTCGATTGCTCTGGAGTGTCCGAAAGCCTCGTTACGTGCAGGGAGATGTTAGAAGCGCAGTTTAAGATTGGATTTGGAGCCGGTTTGTCAGGTCTCTGCCATGTTTAAACAGCGTCCTCGCGATCCAGCGAAAGAAGCGGCTGAATCAGGTCCAGCGGAAAATGAGCCAGTGAATGATGTTCGGCGCTCGGGGTACTTTCTGGAGCAATCAAACTATAAATATTGATTACTGGAAGGTCAGTTTGGCAACTGACTTGTGCGCTCACTTTATCAAAAGTGCATTAGATGAACTGAGTCCAGTTTAAAACCTTTTCACGCTGAGGAAAAGCTTGGCTCGAATCTTCTGATTTCATCTGTTTCCTCCTATTGAAGCACATCCAGCGCGTTCACCCTCAGGCCACGATCAGGATGAGTTTGTTTCTTCATCAGATTTAGAGAAACGTAGCATCAACAATGGATGCCCTGCAGTGAATGGGTGCCGCTTTATTATTGATATGACCGACTATTTTAGTTAAGAAGGTCTTAAAGCTGGATTAGTTTGATCTTCTGTCTTCTCCAGATGTTGGACTGGAGCGCTGTGGATTATTCTGATGTTTTAATCACACTCTCATTCCGACGGCACCCATTCACTTCCATTACTGAGACCCTGTTGCAGAGACATCTGATGAAGAAACAAACTTATTCTACTGAGTAAACTATTGCTACTGATTTAACCCATTAGTACACAGCTTAAATACAGTAATACCTTTCTAATTACATTAAAATGACCGAATATTACACAGACTTCAGCTAAAGTGTCCAGTAAGTAGCTGTGTAACAGACTCGGTCTGTAACATATGTGTAACAGCAGTCTGTTACATAATTACAAACTCATAACTTAATTACATGATAAGTATATTTAATTTCATATGGCTACTACTAAGTACCTATTTAGGTAATTACCTTAAAATAAAGTGTATAAGTTTATATGTTTTTTATATATATATATAGTAGTTTTAGTAAAGCTGTGTAATTTTATTACAAAAAATAAATAAATAAATAAATAAATAATATATATATATATATACATATATATATATATAAATTATATATTTTGGTTAAAGGTTCAGTATTGTGATTTTATTTATTTCTTTTTGAAAGGTGAATTGCCTTTTTTTTTGTTTTTCTTCATTCCATTTTAGTTAGTTTATTTTTTTAAATTAAAATCAGACAAGAATTATTGTCTTGTAAATTAGCTGAAATAAAATACATTTTATTCTTTAATTTCATTCCAATTAATGTTTATAGTTTCAATTCTAGAATTGCTATTTTTTTGCACATATGTCTATCTGTAATCTCTATCTGCTGTAATAGGTTTGATTCTCTATAAACTGTGACGCACTCCTTAAATGCAGTGCAAGCGTCTACCAAAAGCATGAATGCACGTTTCTTATCGGCTTACAATGAGTTGCATTCGTTACTGCCAGCAGTCTGCATGCTTTCAGAGAGAGGAAGCATATATGAATGTATGCTTGTAATTTAATCCGTCAAACTGGACGGGATGAGACTGGAAACCAGGAGCCAAGTGTAATAAATCACGGGATTTGTGACAGTTAGATGAAACGTCTGGCACTTTGAGCTGTGACCTTTGACCTCAGCTCCTCCGAATGCCACGGCGTTACAGTCCAGACCCTAATAACGGAAGATGGACATATGCAAGAAATGATGGCATGCATACGTCGACTGAAGGTATGTTTTATCATAGATAGGTTGTGTTTGTGTCGCAGACTGACCCGACGGCGTCCACAGATGCGGTTTGTCTCACATTGTCTCTTTTGGTCTCGCCACGAAAGCCTACGGCTCGTTCGACCACATCCGAAAGACAAGCGTAAAAGACAAATAAGAATTGTTCTTAAAAACTCTCGATGCTCGGAGGAAAAACGGGTGGTCTTCGTAACCGCTCGGAATAAAAAGCATGCCAATGTAAAAAGGTCAAATGAATGCATATGTTCTACGAGACGGACGTGGTGTTATTTATTTAAGACGTTAATGTGCTGCGCCGTGTGAGAATTCTGCACGGATGAGAGATAGATATATGACCGCAGACGTACAGCGGTGTTAAACCAGGAACAGATTTGTCCTGCTGGAAAATGCTGACCTGAACATGAAATGTTACTGTTAAGATATTACATGCAAACACGCAAATTATATTAAAAGATCAGAAAGTTAGATGATAGAAAATCTAAAGAAAAATTGTAATAAAAATAGAGCTTTGAATGATAGAAATAATTACAATTATAATTTAATATTAGTGCAAAAATAAAGAATAGAAAAATATAAGAATATTCACAAAAATTGTAAAAATTTAAAATAAAAATTAATCAAATGAAGTATAAAATTGGGTGTTTAAAATAAAGCAGGTCACATAAAATCATAGATATGTAAAAATCATGGAATATGCAAAAAGTATAAGCAAACATTTAAAACCAGTAAAATATCGATTATTTAAAAAAATCATAAAAATTATAGATAAATTTACACAAAAGGAAAATAGATAATAGAATAAAATCCAGATCGTTGAATTAGAAAAATACCTTAATAAAATTAAATATTAAAAAAATAGATTAACTAACATTTAAATAAGAGATAGATTAAATACACATATTGATGATTTTGTATTATATTATGTGTGACTCATTTAAAGATAACAGTATAAATGACCTTGTGTGGAGTCTTTCACAGGCCCCGGCGAACACAGACGTGAAGAAACCAGGAGATCAGCTACTTCAGCTTTGACCTCTGACCCCCGGGCACATCCGGTCACTGCTGGTGTCCGGCATGTTCAAGTCTTCAATCACAATAGATGTTCAACTGAGAATGTTACTTTAAAGCAGCACCGACGGCGTGAACATTAAACCTTGATGAGAGCGTTCAAAGACAAGAAGCACGTCTGAAGCTAAATGCTGTATTTAAAACACGTTCACTTTATTTACTATTACTGAAACCCGACGTGTTTCTGGCAAATATCAAGTCATAATGAATATTTAAAAATTAGTTATAATAAAAAAATAGACTGTTTAAATCATCAAATCTTAAAATGTTAATATTTTTATTGTAATAAACAAAATGGAATATTTGCAAAAACAATTAAAAATATGAAAACATATAAATAATTTGCAATAAATTAAAGAAAATAAAGTATAGAAAATATGTGGAAGAATTTTTTTTTAACATAGATCGTATCAAATATTTAAAAATAGCCTAAAATACAATAAAGTAGATCATAAAATATAAAAATGTTTAACATAAAATAAAGTGATAAAATAAAATAAAATAAAAATTTTAAAATAAAAATAAAATTAAATTTTTCATTGCTTTAATACAACCTGTGTTGTTAAAAGCGCTGTATAAATAAATTTTGATTGATAAAATATATAAAATACAAATTAAATAATACATTTATTTAAATAATGGGATCATAGAGCATATACGAATATTTATTATTATTTATAAATATAAAAATGACTGTTCAAATAGCATTCTGTCTTCCCTGTTAGCTCACATCGTTTTTCAGGGTATGCATTTTATTAGTTTGTTTACGTTAAAGCTTTGTAATCCAAAAGCCTGGGAGTGTTGGAATTCAAAAACATAAATCTTCCACCGAGACACGGACCGACAATTAAAGCAAAGCACAGAATGTGTGGCGTGCGAGCTCCTCTTAATCTGTGCGCCGCGTTCAGTCGAGAGCAATAAAGCGCCTCTCAAATCAGCCCTTCATTTCAACGACCCCCGTTACGAGCTCCACGTCATTAGGGTAATATAAAAATGAATAATGGCTTCCCAGATGCCCCTGCGTGGTGGATTTCCATTCATTCAGACGCACACACAGGATCTGCAGTCACGCAAGCGCTGCCCTGAACGCAGACCTCGGCCGGAAAACCAGACACTCCAAGAGTTTCACAAGTTACAGGGGAATAAATCAGAGGAGCGTGTTTGGACGAGATACGGCTGAGCAACCGTTCCTTCTTCTGCAGATCACCTTCATCTGACTTTTAACCAAGCTATATCGTACTTAACTACTTAAGTGGTGATTCTGCGCAGATGCATGCCATGAAAACTTCAAATTGAGTCCGGCAGCATTTTATTAATATTTCACAAACGTTTGCCGTTATAAATCGTACTACTAATTAGATTTAAATGAAAAACGTGCATGATTTTTAGCTGCATTTGTTACGTACTGCATGCACATTATTATTATTATTTAGAGGTATCTTCTGCTCGCCGCTGCATGTATTTAATCAAAAATACAGCAAAAAAGTGAAATATCATTCGAATCTGAAATATCTGCTCTCTGCGTGAACGTGTGTTAAAGTGTAATATATTTCTGTGATTTTCAGCGTCACACGATCTTCAGAAATCATAATAACACACTGTTCGATAAACATTTTGTGCAAACCGTGATGCATTTTATTCTTCTTTAAGTTCAACAGAGCAGCGTTTATATGAAATAGAAAGCTTTTGTAACCTCTTTACTGCCGCTTTTAATCAATTGAATGCATCCCGGATGAATAAAAGTATTCATTTCTTTGAAAAACAATAAAAGTTTTACAGCCGCAGAACTTTTGAACAATAGTGCGCGGTATCCTCCAAAAGTCACGTTGGCTCTCCCCAAAGCCTCTGTAACTCGATGCGAAGCTGGACGACATCCGTGATATTTTGTTGTTGTTAAATGTATTCCCTCATCGTTCATGCACATATTTCGGGAGGGAAAACTATAACTTTCGGCTTGTTGAAACTGAAATCGGAAGGCTAATCACGGCTATCGAATGAGGTATTTTAGAAATGAAATAACGTGTCCGGTGTTTGGGAGGAACTAAGCACAAGTAGCGATGCTGAGGCCTAGACTGACTCTTCTAATGATCATTTGTAGAAATCTGGAAGTGTCTGGCAGCGCTGAGATGCTGTTTGGACGTCCTCCAGACCGCAGATTCACATTTGAGGTCGTGTGGCGTAACAGGCCCATCAGGGAAACACCAATCCATCCGTCCTGGCAACTATCGTTTAATCACTAAATTCTCTGCTGTTTACATTTCGGAGCGAATCAGCGCTTCGCGTAACCGTTGCCAAAACGGCAAAACCTCAAACCTGATGGGAGCATGACAGCAGCCAATCGGTTTGAGGCCGAGTGCATCTACAGACGACGAGCACGTAAGCAAAACTCGTTAAGCTGATGTTAATTACCACAGAAGATCAACAACCGGTAATGTTTACACAGCATTTACAACGGTTTGGAGTGTTTAGATATCCAATGCGAAGCTTATATTGCCGTTAAAGGGTCATGTTAATTACCTTGTAGCCTATAAAAATGTGTTATTTGAGCTGGTTAAATTGTCATATTATGCCCTGTTTAATTTGCCAAAAGACAAATTGTCTTAGATTTAAATTCCAGTGATAATGGAATGGACCCAAAAGTTAAGTGCATGGATAAACTTTTACTAAAGTCTTGCATTTTAATATTTACTAAGGCTGCGCAGCTTTTAGCGGGTGAGGTACGGAACTGAAAACTAGTAACTAGCGGAGGAATACTGTTTCTGCGCCGCGCTCAGACGCGGATGAATCTGACGTGTCGATATGATTATGATCACAGGCGATCGCTGGATTCCGCGCGACTTTCATAAACGACGACTGAACGGAACAAGGATAAGGGATATCCAATGAATGTGTTTTATGAGAAGGTAAGCAGCTTATATTCTAATATTGTTGTGGTTTGTGAAGTCGATGGGGCATATTTGAGGTAACGTTTAATAGTCGAATCTGGCAAAATGGCGGAAACGGTTAGCTTGCCTAGGCTAGGTTAGCTAGGTTAGAGCGGGCGCGGCCATTTGTAAATTTAATGTGTCTGGCTTCCGGTGTCTTCGATGTTAAAACACCACCTTTTATATTTCAAACCGGTATGTGTTTCCATATTATTTCAATGTTTTTTTTACTTAATTATGAACGTACTGGTTTGTAGCGCAGCTACAGCGGAACCGGAAGTCTCGCACATTGACAGAAATCGGCACACATAAGGTGGATACGTAAATGGACGAAAGTAGTTACTGGTTTAGAGTTTGGGGTTGTTATTTAACCTAAGCGTTGATTTGCGAAGTAGTCATAGGTTGTAGGCAAACAGTGTTGATTTATGTTTTATTGTGCGCGCTGTTTCTTTCTTCTTTGAAGGCCTTTAGGTTTGCGGTTCATTTGTTTTGTCTTAAAGCTACTATCGTCAACTGCTGAAAATGGTTTTCTAGACGCTGTTCTGTGAAGCGTTGGTTTGAACCCTCCATAGACAGCAGCACGACTGAAATGATCCAGCTCCAGAAACGTAGTAGATACATCGGTAAAAAAGTGAAATCCGTGGCTCAACTTCAGTTTCGCAACGTTACGATATTATATATAATAATGTCATTTAACCATGCTTCTCCGCTGAGCTATGTCTTCCACCATTTTAGAGAGTATCACAACACATACGTATGTTTTCCCTTAACGCTTATTACGTTCATGCACACGTTTGCGTTTCGAAAATGGCAAGGGAAAAACGTTCTTGTAGCATCACAAAACTAAAGTTGAGCTACTGATTTCACATGGACTGATTTACTGATGTATTTACTACATTTCTGGACCTGGGAACATTTCAGTTGTATTGCATTTTAATTTCGGGTTAAACTATCCCATTAATGACGGTTTTCTGTAGGCTAATAAAAAGGAAGAGTTGTAGTCAACCAAGCTCTCCATTTAAAAAAACTACAACTTTATATGACGTTTATCGCATTTAGTAGATTACACTTTTCGTGAAACTTGTATAAGGTGTGTTATGCATGTTTGGTTTGGTTTTTCATTGCATTTCCACCGTTCTGACCAGCAGGAGTCCTATCCTTCTTTCCTTTTTTATGAATATGGCTTAGAAAAACAAATGTATGCATTGTAGCCTACGAAGTATGCATTTTCCCGGGAAATCCGTCCCAACAGCTCGACATGCTACTATTCTTTTATCAACCGCATTGTGCTCTCGACAAAAGGATAGAGAGACGTGTATGTATGGCAGTAATTACCCACTTGTGGTTTGGCACTAGTAATAATTCAGACTATTAATCATCTGCAGATAAACAAACAGAGCTCATTCTGTACGTATCGCTCCGCCAGACTCCTGTTTAGCTTTCAAAGCTGAAACGAGGCCTTCAGCGGCATTCAGACCGAATCCGGCTCATATTAAAAAAAAAAACTCTTGTTGCTCAATAGACATGCCACGGACAATGTCTTTTCCCCAAGTATTTCCTGATACGATTCCACTCCTGCCACATCAGACTGAAAATCCGATCCATGTAAACATTTCTGAGAGCCTCACCGACCGCAGTCCTTTCCCTGGTCTTTCCCTGTCTCCAGCGAGATGATTTGGAGGAGAAGAACTCAAGCCACACAGGGAGAGCTCTGCCATATCTTGTCCAGGCAGATGAGCGTGAACGATCCAGGCAAACAAACATCTCTGACCGGACGCTGTGGTCTTTTACTCATATTGATGAGGTTTTGAAGATTGCACGAAACTTTATTTTGAAAATTGGTGCTTTCCTAGGACTCGACGGTTGTTTTTTTGGCAGTAAACATGATCGACTGTGCATGCGACGCACTGTTGTTGGTGCATTTTATTAAAATAGTCATGCATCCTCAAGTCTCAACGTATCTAGACGTAGCTTGGTTTGTTTTCTCATCTGCTGACCAAGACTGCTTAAATCAAATAAATGCTATCTTGGTAAGCAGATGAAGAAGTAAAAAATAAAAATAAAATAAAATAAATATATATATATATATATATATATATATATATATATATATATATATATATATATATATATATATATATATATATGATATTATAAATACAATTATATAAAAATTATATATATAATTGTGGAATATTATGACAATTTCGACGAATGATATCTATTTAAATATATTTAAAAATGTAATCTATTCCTGTGATGCAATCCTGAATTTTCATAAAACTTTTGGAAGAATGCAAAAAATATGGTTTTGGATATGGTTTTACAATTCTAATTCTAAACAGCGTTTCTAAAAAAAAAAAAAAAAAAAAAAAAATAGCATTATATAAATGCCTTTAACGTCACTTTCGATTGAAACACCAACAACACTGAGTTAATCGTGTTCCTCAGTGACATATGAGAACTTCCACAATATTAAAGCCATTAAATCAACTCGTTCAGTTGGATTGAGGAGGTTTATTAGTCACTGTGGACCAGAAGTAAGCATTGAGTTATTAACTAGTTTTAGCAACAGTGTGTTGAGTGTTTAACTCGTCCTTGAGTTACACATGAATCTGAGATCTTACAGCTCCCTCTAGTGGCACGCAAACCTACAAAACCACTCCACAAAAATGCATATCTAATGGCATCTATTTTAATTAGAAACTTGAATGTATAGTAGCTTACCGCTCATATATTTACATGTAGGGTGAAGAAATAAATAAAGCATTGAATTGATTTTACGAATGCATGGAGAAAAGAGTTTATATTACCATACTGATGCACTGTAAAAAACTAAATATCATGGTTATTATCATGGTTTTATCAAATGATATTTTGCTTTTTTTAATCTCTCTGAAATATGTGCTAAATGGAAATATTATGTTTGAATTATTTGAACCAAAGCCCTTTTACGCGACACATTTGCTCCAAGTACATTAACATCTAGTAATGAACAAAATAACAGTTTAAATATGCATATGTATTTCATAACTATAGTTTTAGTTACTGTAGACGCACAGATACAAGAAAATAAACTCCTAAAGTAGCTTTTACAGTACATCTAAAATGAACTTTCTTTAAAATGTCTTAAAAGCTAAAGATCCCGCTTATGATCAAATGTAGTTGTAGTCTCATCATCATACAAAATATTATTAAACATGCAAAATGAACTGTAAAGTATTAGTATATTGTAGTGCACGTGACTGTACTAATATTCTGGAAATCTTATCAACAACTAAGAGACTGTGTGGTTTTCTGATTAATTATAGACATTTTGCAGACCATTCCCGTTGGGTTTAACTATGGTTGTTCTGGGATCATCAGAGAAATCAGCAAAGTCATTGTGAATGTGGTGATAATACAGGAAGAGGAAGAAGCCTGAAAAAAAGGATCAGCAAAAATGATTTTAAATATCCAACTATAATGGAAAAACCTAAAAAATGTTAACAATGATTAAATTAATTAAAAAAATTTTTTAGATATTGAATTCAAATGATTTGCTGACGTTCTGCTAAACCAGCATGTGATTGTTCCTCACCCTGAAAGGAGTTGAACACAGTGAATATGTAATACGAGGGAATGAGCATCGGTCCATAACTGAAGAACGCCACAGACCACGTCAGACCGAAGAGCAGGAACAAACTCAACACCATCATCAGCTGCTTTCTGAACGTCTTTCTCTTGCCGTCAATCGCTCTTAAACGTCTGGTGTGAACAATTCTTGTTACAATAGTGATGAAGATTCCTGTCGTGAAGATGAAAACTAAAGCGTAGTAGCCGATGTTCACTATGTAGTGAATGTAAGGATTTGTAATCCAGCACCTAGAATTAGAAAAGAATTAAGACTATCGGTTAACATTCATAAATGTACATTTACATTTAATTTTACAGGACTTACATTTTTGAATTTTTCGCAGGTGTTTTTATGGTCACTGTTTTGTATTCTTCTACAGAAACAATTGCTATGACTATTGGAGCGGGAAACACTGAAAACACAGAGACAAGGGTTAATATAGGGTTAATTAATTACGGCTAGAATTAGCTACATTTCCCATGTTGGTTTATTTAACTTAAAATGCTAAATAACCAAAAATGCATTGAAACTAAAACATGTTCGTGAAAGAAATACGTTTTAATTTAAAAGAAGTAAAACTTTCCTGAAAATAGTATAACTTTAAAATGAAAACAATATAAAATGAATTTAAGGTTTAGTGTTCAGATGCTCTTGAAGAAAAAGCTTAGGAAATAAAATGTGTGTGTGTGTGTGTGTGTATATATATATATATATATATATATATATATATATATATATATATATATATATATATCATTCATTCATTTCATTCACACACTAAAAATTCAAGACCATAACAACATATTTTCTGGATTAAACTTTTCTGGGTCCAGTTGACAGTTGGAGATGGTAGATGGTTTTAATTGGACATGTTGAAAACAAGGGTTTATATAAATATCTATATCACAATACCATGCAAAAGTATTCATACCCTTTCACATTTTGTTTCGTATTACTTTGAAAAGAAAAATTGTAAACATTGCAAATACATTAAAAACTAAAACGATTCCATTGCATAAGTATTCATACACTTATTTTGGGACTGTTGAAATTTCAGGAGCATTCATATTGCTTGTAGGTGTTCCTACACACGTCTTAATAAAAGGTCTAACAGCTGATAATGCATATCAGAGCAAAAACCATGCACTGAGGTCAAAAGGACCTGCCTGAAGAGGTAAGAGCTGAGTGCACCAAGCCACACATCTGTGGAAGAGTTCAGAAGAAAAAAATGTTCTGCTTCGCTGAAGGGTCACAGAAGCACGGAGTCTCCATTAACCTTAATGGAAGAGGACCAGGACAACGAAACAACCAGGACTCTTACTAGATCTAGCCTCCTGCCAACCTGAGCAACTTCTAGAGAAGGGCTTTGGTTACCGTGGTCACCGCAACACTTCATCAACTGGGCAGAAGGTTCACCGTCCAACAGGACAATCACCCTAAACACACAGCTCTATAAACCACAGACCGGCTTATAGACAACTCTGTGAGTGTCCCTGAGTGGGATTCAACTCCAATTAAATATTTCTGGAGAAACCTGAACTTGTGCATCTGCCCAAATAAATAAATAAATAAATGAATGGGTATGAATACTTTTTTAAGGCACTGTGTGTGTGTGTTTTATATATATATATATATATATATATATATATATATATGTGTTATATATATCTGTACGTACATACATTGCTTCCCGTATGTTGATTTATTTGTGTATTTATTTGTTGCGTAATTAAATATTCACAAACCCTGCAGTTTATTAATCCTAGTGCATTTTTTGTGCATTGTTATTAGAAGTAGAATTTGTAGTATTACAATCGTTTATCGCAATTTTTTTTGGTTTGTTTTTTTTTTTTTAAGAAACACTAAATGGAAATACCTTAAGGGCGATGTCTTAAGCACCACCACCAGTCCTAAGTTCAGTCAACAATTATACATTCATGATTATTCTGATTACTAAAGTTCTATCATATAATGCGAAATTAGCACGGTATAATATTTTAATGCAATAAAAAATACTATCCCGATTGTATTCCTAACATGTCCGAGTTGATTATATTTACAATGATATATTGAATTTGATAGGCGTCTTTCACATTGTCCCACAGAAACTTCAAAATAGTGTACATCAGTGTACAGTGCTTCATAATAATAATGTATTCTTTTTAGTGTCTGTTTCATTTAACACATTTATTTTGGGGGCATCCAATTTATTCGACATATTTAAATAGTTACTTTCCCTGGTAATTAGTTACTTTTATAATAATGTAACTCAGTTACTATTTGTGAGAAGTAACTAGTAACAATAATTACTTTTTTAAAGTAACGTGCCACTATTCTTTGAAATGAGCCGCAGAGAAACGGCGCTTTCAGGCCAAACCGCAGCAGACTCCTCAGTAATAAATGAGTACAAAACAACGTTTCCAAGCACGTTGTTACATATAAACATAATTTATCTGTTAATATGCAAAAGGCCCTTATGTTAGTTACACTACAAGAGGTGTTTTCTTGTTCCGACTCACCCCAGCCCAACACGGTGATCTTCCTCATGTAGTTTGTGATGGTGACGTTCTGTCTGATGAGCCATAAGTACATATGAAGAGCTTGAATGAAGAACCAGGTGAATGAGGCCAGCATGGAGTAATGCAGGAGCAGCGCTATGAAGACGCACGCAGCGTTGTCTTGTGTGTTAGCGACGCTCTCGTTTGACAAAAACGAGGCATTCAGTAGAAACAAAGACACAAACATGTTCATCAAGATCTTCGTGGCCTGGTTTGACTTGGCTTTCCTGTTAAAACATAAAAGAACCGTTCTTGTAGCCTGAACTAATACTTAAATGACAGCACTAGCTATATCTTATACAGTCATAGCCAAAAATATCAATACACTTATGATCAAATGTGATCAAAGAAGGCATAAAGGAATAGATCACCCAAAAATGAAAATTATGTCATCATTTACTTGAGTATTTACAAGCTTGTATGAATTTCTTTGTGAAGAAAGTATTCTGTAGGAGTCAGTGGGGTCCCAAAAACAGCCTGGTTGCAAACTTTCTTCAAAATGTCTTCCTACAGGTTTATCTAAACTATCTTCCAATATAAGCTTATTTTATTTTTTATTTTTTTCAATAAAAGATCCAAAGGATTAACAATGCAGATTCATTTTCACAGCCTTCTTTGTTCATGTTTACCAAGGGTGCCAATATTTTTGGCCATGACTCTACATCAAGATACTTTACCGTAACAGGAAATGCATGAATAAAGCGATGGACAGAAAAAACATGGAGATGCCGCAGCCGATATAAGTGATATAAGTCAGTGTTTCCAGATCCTTCTCTGTGAGGATTGAATCTGACTGAGACTGAGAGATCAGGGAAAACAAGAATAAATTAGCAATTTTGAGACGTTCTTTCGTGAAAGCATATGGTCATCTCTGAGAATCTTCTCACCATCAGCACTGCAAAGAACGTCAGATGTGAGCAGGAGCACTTGATAGTGTTGTTGATTCTTATTGTCTCACAGCCGAATGTCGTCCAATTATGTTTGACTTCAAAGAAAGGACAGTGACAAATGAAATCCATTATGCAGATTAATTACAGAAAATAAACTGGGTTCATTGATGGGAAGTGATCAGTTCAGTCATAACTGAATGTACCTTTGCCATCCCAAGAGCTGCAGGACGCTTTACCAACCTGAAAGAACATGTTTATCTTTAGTTTGTTTCCACATTGTTTAAGGCTGTGCACGATTAGTCAAACATTTGCATATTTGGTCTGTGATTATTATTATTAGAACAATAAAAACACTCTTCGAATCTGACTATGTGTTGATTTGCTGACCGGAAGATAAATCATAAGCAGTTATAACTAAACGCACTGGGTGGCGCTGTGGAGTCTAACCTCGAATATTCGAATATTAGTTTTTTTATGAGCCTGAATATTCGCATACAGTATTTTTGGGAAATGCCCATCCCTAACAATGTCCGATCATTATAACAAAAAACAACAAAACCTTCCTTACCTTTCCATTAGGTGTAAAGAACATGACGATGTTGTCGGTAAGGTTGGAGATATCGGCCTTCATCGTTATTCCATAAACCTCGTTGTTCAAAACGATCTCATTTTCTGTTTCATTCTAAAGCAGAGAACGAGAGCAATCATGAATCAAATATAAATACAAAAAAAAGTTGGAAAATAGATGGAAAGAATTTGTCCATATGAGACTTATGAGAACTCGTGGAAGCACACAGTACCTTGTTTCTCAGGTTATTCAACCGTAGAACTCCAACAAACGCACTTCCGTTGTTTTGATGACGTGATTGATCAAAAGCCTCCTTGCTAATCTTTACTGACCAGGAACAGTTAGCAATCAGGTCACTCTGACCCTCAACAACCTGTGAAAAGAAGAATGATCATGATAAGTGATGAATCAAACAATGTTTAATTGGATCTTAGCTCTTAGGTTTACCATGGCGTCATCTGAAGAGTAGCATATGTTTATGTCTTTGGTTTCTGTGTTCTTGGCTTGTACATGAAGAAAACCAACACCATCCTCTGTGACGATCATTGCATCGCTTTTATTGCTTTTTTCCAACTCTTCCATCTTAGGCTCCAGATTGTTCAAGGCTTCTCTGTAAAATGGTTTGAATCACATGGTATTCTGTGTGTGTATGTATAAATATATAAAATTTCAAATATGGACACTTACAAGGCCTTTGTATAGCCACCCACAACTGTATTTGTACTATTAGTTGTCTTGGTTGCTTTGAGAGTTAGATTTAGGTGCATTGAAGTTGGGTTGTTTGTTGTAGTTGTAGTTGAATCACGAGTTCTGGTTGATGTTGTTGGATTGTTTCTTGTAGTATGTGTTGTGGAACTAGTATTGGTGACCTTTGCAGAAGAATCCGTGGATGATTCCTCATCAGTTGTGTTATCACATTTGACACACGTCCATTCTTTCTTTATAAGAGACAGAACATATCTGCTTCCTTCTGCACACAGAAATACATAAGGGATATGTTTTAATGATATCTTTGTGTCATGATGTGTGTATTTGACTGTTTAGGTGCAAAAAGTGGCAATGAAAAGTTGTAGCTAACAGGCTTTCAGGAAAAAAACTTTAACATACCATGACTGTAACCGCAATGTGGATTTGGGTTACCCAGTTCATCTGTAAAATATCTAGTGTTATTTGGATTTGATCGGTGTGAAAAGTGACTGAAAAAACTACTGAAAAAAACATTACAGAAATCTTACCATTGCATATGCTGCTGGTATTATATATAGCATTTGCGCAACTTTTATTAGGTTCAAGAGGAGTGCTTTGTAAAGCTGTGTCTCAAGAGAAAATTACAATTAAACATAATTAAACGATACCACATATGAAGTAAAGATAAAAATAGTTGGCACTGGTAGTTTTTAGAATATAAACAGTTTGAAAGAGCTTGGCTGTGATCGACTCAAATACTGTGTCGTGTTGATCAAACTAGAAAAATGATTAGCATGCATTGATTGGCCGTTTGCTTGTCTCTTGCTGTATTTAAAGACTTAAGCATAAAATGAGAAACATTGTAGAAGAGGACAAAATCCTACCTGAGGGTATAAATGAACAGGGACTGCATCGGATGACATTCAGTTCATTAGATTCAGTGGCGATGCAGGAGTTTTGCTGTATCTGGCAAGTCCCAGTACGACCTAATGTGCATCCAGCAGAACGGAAGAGATGATATTTCTACAACACTCACTAAGTGTAACTGTTATCAAATAGATTGGACCAATTTGCTCTTTCTCAGGAACTTATCACATACCTTACAGGATAACAAACACTCAGACTTTTTAGAGGCACATTTTTCTTTTCTATTTTGTGAAACACTTTTTTTCAGTACTGTAATTTATTAATTTCACACCATCATTTCAGTCCATCCTCTTTAATGTTACATTTGTTCTTCATATTAAAACAATGAAAACAAAACTTTATAACCAGCAGCAACACTAATATTTAATAACAGGTCAAATAAATTTCAACAGAGTCTATTACTCTCGCATAAGTTTAATTATTTATTTTAAACTATATATTTACTATATTGAGTTACTAGCCTATAAATCGTCAGGAAAGTATAAGTGTGTACATTATCTGACGCGATGCTACTGGTCTGATTGGATTCACTGATCTATGCTAAGCTATGCTAACGGTGAAAGTCAACTTTTGAGCTCCGAGGGAGATGGAGAATGAGCCTATTTCCAAAAAAAGTGCAATGTTCCTTTAAAAATGCTTTCATGTTGGGGAATGACGGTAAAACACATTATTGGCTAATTTTTGGTTTGTAAATGTGTGTGTTTTTTAGGGTAAATGCATACACAAAGCAAAAAAATGAATAGAAAATACCTACAATCTTTGAAATGAACACTGAAGAAAAACAGGCAGCTGATTATTAAAAATTACCATTTGGCAATAACCACAGTTTCATGCCTTCAACGGTCTCATTCATTCTGATGTGATAGTCATTCCCGTGATTTATTATGAAGAAACTGTATGGTCTGCAGTTTGCTGAAATAACAAATCATTTTACAAAAATACTTTATAGAGAACTTTAAATTCAAGAATGGTTTGTGAATAAAACATATGCAGGTTTTACCTTGAGAAGAAATGCTTAGTTTGATATATTTTTTAAAATTCCCATTATTTTCAGCTGATTGACAACTGGATGCTGGATTTATGTCTGAGAGAAAAACGAAAATGAACTCAATGAGTTTGTCAGTCGTCAGTGTTTTCAGATGATAAATATGCAGTACTGACACAGTCATGTTCAAAAGGAAATAGAGAAGCTGAGCCCGCTGTGCCTGAAACTGGATCCTGGACTTTCTGACAGGACCTCAGTCAGTCCGGGTCGGGAACAGCGTCTCCAGCACCACCACACTGAACACTGGAGCTCCTCAGGGCAGGGTGCTCAGTCCACTGCTGTTCCCCTTGCTGACTCACGACTGTGCAGCGATGCACAGCTCCAGTCACATCATCAAGTTCACTGATGACACGACCGTGGTGGATCTCATCAGAACGACGGGTCAGCATACAGAGATGAGGTGCAGCAGCTCACAACTTGGTGTAGAGCCAACAATCTATCTCTGAACGTCGACAAAGAGATGATTGTTGACTTCAAGCGAGCAAAGAGCGACCATTCTCCGCTGTCCATCGACGGGTCCAAGGTGGAGACCGTCAAGAGCACCAAATTCCTTGGTGTTCATCTGGCGGACAGCTTCACCTGGTCACTCAACACCAGCTCCATCACCAAGAAAGCCCAGCAGCGCCTCTACTTCTTGAGGAGGCTGAGAAGAGCTCATCTCCCTCCACCCATCCTGACTATGTTCTATAGGGGGACCATCGAGAGCGTCCTGTGCAGCTGCATCACTGCCTGGTTTGGGAATTGCACCGTATCGGATCGCAAGACCCTCCAGAGGATAGTGAGGACGGCTGAAAAGATCATTGGTGTCTCTCTGCCCGCTATCACGGACATCTACACCACACGCTGCATCCGCAAAGCCCACGATATAGTACAGGACCCCACACACCCCTCACACACATTATTCACCCTCCTTCCATCTGGAAAGAGGTACCGGAGCATTCAGGCCCTCACAACCAGACTGTCTTAGCTCAGTTTTTTTGTATTGTGTGTGGCTTCATGTAGCACCAGGTCCTGGAGAAACGTTGTCTCATTTCACTATGTACTGCACAGCTATATGTATTTGAAATGACAATAAAAAGCCACTTGACTTGACTCGTGTTAGCAGTATATTTCATATCTACCTGAAATGACAAAGTTACTGTTGTCCCGGAAGCACTGATCTGTCGTATTGACTTGGATTATCAGTTGGTCTAAGGAGGCTGCGCAAAACACAACATAATTGATTTAATGTGCACCAAATAACAGATTCATTGGTAATGTGTTTAAAAAACAAAAACATACTTGTCTGGCATGTTGCACAAAAGATGATCATCATCCACGGCAAATTCTGCTTTTGTCGAGAAATAATATCCAGAGACGGTGACCTAAGAGACAGACGTTAGTTTTATTTTTTACAGCCTTTGTGAAATATATCTTAAACCATTTTCGTATTACATTCTTGAGCTGAAGTCCACTAAGTGTGGAGAGTGTACTGTATCTGTGTATGAAGCTGTTTGATTATGAAGCGCAGCTCAGAGCCGCTGGACACCGACTTCCAGTTCATTTGAAAACATGCAAATCATAAGAATTGAGCTGTATGTGTCACTGTCAGGATACATTCAGCTCCAGGTTATTGAGTCATCTCTGTTCACAAAGAACAATATAAGTGTAGAAAACAAATATTTGACATACTGGAAACCATTTGAAGATGCTAATGTAAAAAGTACCTTTCATTAGTGGATATCTGACGTGGTTTAGATGAGGAAGAAAAAGAAGGTTTTTTTTTACTTTGTGTATGTTGATATTTCATGCCATAATAAATGACATTTATATATTTGTAAGTGTGACTGAAGTGAATTAATAAATATTTCTGGAATCAGTCCATCATGATTGATAAAATTACATAGCGATTCAAATGAAACGAATAAAATGTAATTTTATCAATTAAGAAATACAGTCAATACAGTCAATCAATGAGAAATACAGAGGAATCAGAAATCATAAGCAACATAAAACAATGATCAATTCATTGATTCTGACCTAGTTTTTTGTTTGTTCCCAGTAATCAAATATGTTTCGCATCCGTGTGAGCTGGTTTATAAAAAATGAGCATGCAAATGAATCCGCAGGCGTTCGGACATTACTGGCATCCCGAAGATGTAAATTTGGGTCCTACTTTATATTTGCTTAATTACTGTGTATTTACATTCAAAGTAATCATTTGGTACAGTGCACTTATTTTCTACTTTGTATTTATATAAATAACTGTGTAATTGTTATTTGGTATTTTTTGTTTCAAGATAGTAATGTTTTTCATAAGCATGTTTATGAAAATTACTTAAATGTCTTAATTTAACTATGGTCCAGTCCAGGCTTAGTCTAAACCCTGTCTGTGAAACTGGGCCCTTGAGTTATATTCATACGAACTCTTAAAAAAAAACGTTGAAAGTGCATTTTCCCCGTCTTGAATGGTCACCATTGGCACATAATAAAACAGGATCGCTACACAGTGCTAACAGTGCTACTAATCTCTGTGTAAAAGTAACATTAGGATGCTGTCATCCGTCTGAAGTGATATTCAATATTTTGGCTTTCTTCAATATACATTTCTGTATTTCTATAGAATAACTATTAGCAAAATCAAACATTTGAGCCAGGGACCTCTGGTTTATTTGACAAAATGTTTTGTGAAGTACTTTTTAGTTACAGAGTTCATGCACATGTCAAAACAATCTTTAAATTGACTTAAAAGCTAATGATCCCATTACGAGTTATATTTCCAACACCATAACTACTAAGCATGCAAATGGAACTGTAAAGCATATTGTAGTGCACATGACTGTACTAATATTCTGAAAATCTGCTGCAATCTTACCAGCTGTCTAAGAAACTAAGAGACTGTATGAAATAGTGCGTGCACTATCTGTCTGTATCGCTGGTGGATGTGTACCCTTGGTTCAGCGCGCTGGAAGCACAGCCCAATAAAACCACACGAGTGAAATCAATCTGGTTTATTCAAGCAAATGCTCAAAAACATCAAGTCTGTCTTCAGCTTATATACTTAAGGGAAATAGGAGTGCACCCGAAAAGGAGGAACTTGGTCCCCAAGCCATAACATAGAAAAACATATACATGTATGGTAATATTGGTTAAACTTGTTTTAACAGCTCAGCAAAACCAAAAAGAGGGAAAAACAGTGGGAGTGAGAACCTTGTGAAAGCAAGATACATTGTCACCTTGAGGTGGTAGAAGGGCCAGTTGCTATCTAGCCAAAACAGCTCTCCGTACGCACGAGGCGTCTCCGTCGCATAAGGTTCATACACACACACACATAGTAGAGAAGGCATAATGTTCAAGGCATATGTGGATTTCTTTCATAATAAGGCTAATTATAGACATTTTCCAGACCATTGATGTTGGGTTTAACTATGGTTGTGGTGGAGCCGGAGCTTCTTGGATCATCAGAGAAATCACCAGCAACGTCATTGTGAATGTGGTAATAATACAGGAAGAGGAAAAACCCTGCGAAAAGGATTTGAATATTTCAACAGTCTCTATGATAAATTAATGTAATAACAATAAAATACCATTTAAAGCATTTTATTTAGATATTCAATTGAAATCTGTAGGGAACATAAGTGTCGTACTAAACCAGATGTACCGCAGCATGTGATTGTTCCTCACCCTGAAAGGAGTTGAACACAGTGAATATGTAATGAGGGAATGAGCATCGGTCCATAACTGAAGAACGCCACAGACCACGTCAGACCGAAGAGCAGGAACAAACTCAACACCATCATCAGCTGCTTTCTGAACGTCTTTCTCTTGCCGTCAATCGCTCTTAAACGTCTGGCCTGAACGATTCTAGTTACGATAGTGATGAAGATTCCTGTCGTGAAGATGAAAACTAAAGCGTAGTAGCCGATGTTCACTATGTAGTGAATGTAAGAATTTGTAATCCAGCACCTAGAATTAGAAAAGAATGAAATATAATTAGGAAATCAACCAGAAACATACATGAATTTATAGTCATAGTCATTTTAGACGAAACTTACATTTGTGAAATTTTATCAGATGATGTTTTTATGTTTACTGTTTTATATTCTCCTACAGAAGCAATAGCTACGACTGTTGGAGCAGGAAACACTAAAAACACAGAGACGAGGGTTAATATAGTTATACAAACTAAACCTAAAAACATGAAGAACATGAAGAAGTCAAATCAAACGTAAAAAAAATGTAATCACTGAAAAACTTTAGTCCAGCTACTTGCCAAAGCAATATTTTTATAGTTTTGTTTTGTTTTACTTAATATGCTAAACTTACTAAATAAATAAAATAAGACTAAAATAAAAGTATAAAAACATCTTAGTTACTTATGTAACCCTGATTCCCTGAAGTAGGGAACGGAGACGTCACGTCGGAAATGACCGATGAATTGGGATTTCGCTTCGAGAGACCAATCTACTTCGAGTGTATTAAAATGAGCCAATGAACAGTGGCATGTGCTAAACGCATCCAGCTGCCACTGATTACAGCACGAGTATAAATGAGCAGCGGGTGCAGCGCATATTCAGGATTTCGCTGAGGAGCCGAGCCAGTGACACGGCCCCTTCAACGGAGGTATAATACGCATATGGACAATACTTCAGTTTGTGCATGGAAAATTGGAGGTGATTGAACCCTCTTAGGTTGGCAGAAGGTCTGCCGAGGGAATGGAGGAGGGTCACAGGGTCTACTGTAGGGACGCTCTGAAACTGGGACTCTCAGTGCTTCTACCCATTTGAGGTGAGAACACAGGAGGATACCGTTTCCACACCGTGTTAGGGCTCGCCCAGCCCGCAGGCACCACGAGCCAATGCCCAGGACGACGCAACACTTCTTGTTGAGTGTGCTCGGTAGGCCAGGGTAATGGTGTCCACTAGCCAGTGGGCCATCCTCTGCTTGGAGACGGCCAGGGAGGGGCTAACACGAGGAGCACAAGTTCTTGGAACCAGGTCTACGTGGGCCAGTAGGGTGCTACTAGCAGGACCTGCTCCTCGTCCTCCCTGACTTTGCACAGTTTCTGTGCATGAAGGCTCACTGGGGGGAACGCATACCTGAGAAGGCCCTGTGGCCAGCTGTGTGCCAGTGCGGCCGTGCAGAGTGTCCCCTCGGTCAGGGAGAAAAACAACTGGCAATGAGAGGTCTCTGGAGAGGCAAACAGGTCTACCTGAGTGACTCCGGAACTCTCCCAAATCAGCTGAACCGTGTAGGGATGGAGTCTCCATTCCCCGGAAAGTGCAGCTCGCAACAGTTCGTTGGCTGGCTGGTTGCACACACCTGGAATATGAATGGCATGAAGCAACCTATGAATGGCATCCGACTCCATAGGAGGAGGTGGCGGGCTAGTTGCGACATGCGACGGGAACACAGACCACCTTGTTGGCTGATGTATGCAACAGTCAATGACCAGTACATGCTTGCCCTGAAGACAGTTCTTGAGACGGCCCAGGGCAAGTCATACTGCCTTACTGCCTACTGAAGCAGCCACAGCTGCCATATGCCCCAGGATCCTGGACTGAAATATTTCAGTGGGAACGACATCCTGCTATTGAACATATTCAAGCAGTTCAACACTGACTGAGCACGTTCCTGTGTGAGACGTGCTGTTTGTTCGACTGAATCCAGCTCCATCCCAAGAAAAGAGATCCTCTGCGTTGGACAGAATTTGCTCTTTTCCTAGTTGACCGAAAGACCCAACAGGCTGAGGTGTCTTAACACCAGGTCCCTGTGTTCGCACAGCTGAGCCCGAGACTGAGGCAAGATGAGCCAGTCGTCCAGGTAGTTGAGGACGTGAATGCCCTGTTCTCTCACTGGAGTGAGGGCCGCCTCCGCGACTCTCATGAAAACACAGGGCGACAGGGAGGGCCCGAAGGGACTTTGTACTGAAGGGTAGGATTTTGTACCAACCTTCGAACACAAACCTCAGGAGTGGCCTGTGGAGCGGAAGAATTCCACTGTGGAGCTGGATGCGATTAGCGCATGCCAATGTCCATAGGCTCGTTTTAATACTCAAAGTAGATTGGTCTCTTATTGATCCCAATTCGTTGGTCATTTCCGACATGTTTTCTTGTTCCGACTCACCCCAGCCCAACACGGTGATCTTCCTCATGTAGTTTGTGATGGTGACGTTCTGTCTGATGAGCCATAAGTACATATGAAGAGCTTGAATGAAGAACCAGGTGAATGAGGCCAGCATGGAGTAATGCAGGAGCAGCGCTATGAAGACGCACGCAGCGTTGTCTTGTGTGTTAGCGACGCTCTCGTTTGACAAAAACGAGGCATTCAGTAGAAACAAAGACACAAACATGTTCATCAAGATCTTCGTGGCCTGGTTTGACTTGGCTTTCCTGTTAAAACATAAAAGCAACTGTAACTGTTAACTTGTAACTGTTAGGGTCATCATGTCAGTGAGGCGAGTATTTGACTAGCTATGATTCAGTTTTTGTGAAGTATTCCTGCTCAAGATCAAGATTGTAGAACCCTCTATAGTTTTTTCTTCATTTTACAAAAGCACAACATTTTGTTGATACTGTGAGTGCACACAAACAAAACTGTAGTCCTCAATGATGTATACTCGCACCTTTTATGAGGAAAAATAATGGCACATTTTAAGTTAACAGTCATATGGATTACAATATGATAATTTTAGTATGGTGATGAGACTATAACTCATAATGGGATCATTAGCTTTGAAAGAAATAGTTCAGTCAAAAATGAAAATTACCCCAAATTATATTCACCCATTTTAGGTGTATATGACTTCTTTACTGACTGAGCGAGCTCAGAGAGTTTGGCTGAGCCAGAGCTCAGTGAGAGAGAAAAGTGAAAAAAGACATGGGCTCTGTTTGGACACAGGACGGAGAATTGTAAAAGCTGTGAGCTCTGTATTCGTTCCCTTGTTTTAATTGAACGCTCCCCTCATCTCAACAGCTCCCTGATCTGCCCAGGCCCATATGCACCAGCTAACCCAGACGTGACACCCCTGAACCTTCATAACTAATATACTTAAAGCTAACTGTATATGAAGATACTTTACCGTAACAGGAAATGCATGAATAAAGCGATGGACAGAAAAAACATGGAGATGCCGCAGCCGATATAAGTGATATAAGTCAGTGTTTCCAGATCCTTCTCTGTGATGTTTTGATTCGACTGAGACGGAGGGATCTGAGGAAACACAACGAAACACAGATAAGCTGGATGATTTAGCAGAAATCAGAGGAGGGGAACGTTTTGCATATAGATGTAGAGTAGAAAACTCTTCTTTAAGTTCTTCTCTGAGGAGCTTCTCACCATCAGCACTGCAAAGAACGTCAGATGTGAGCAGGAGCACTTGATCGTGTCGTTGATGATTTCTGTTGCACAGCCAAAAGTCGTCCAATTATATTTTCCTTTAAGACAAGTGCCATGAATGAAATTAATTAAAATAAAAAACAAAGTGGGTTTGTTTATGGAAACTGATCAATACGGTTATAAATTACTTTACCTTTGCCATCCCAAGAAACACAGGACGGCTCACCATCCTGTAAGAGCAATATTTCCGTTTTGCTTTCACAAGGTAATGCTACGTAGCTATATAAAGCAAATCCTTTATTACCTGATTGCTTTGTGTAAAGAACATGTCAATTTTGTTGGTAAGGTTGGAGATACTGGCTCTCATCGTGATTCCATACACCTCGTCGTTTAAAATGTTGTTTTGAGTTTCATTCTAAATCAGAAACAGAGGAATCATTGATCAGATAGAAATGTGTAAATGCAACAGATGGAGAAACTTTTGTCGAAGGAAATAATTGATTGAATAATTGTTACATTTTCATATGGAAGATGATGCAATGAAATCATACACTTAGTAACGAATTGCTGAAAGATGTAAAAACTGTAAGGACCTCATTTCCCATATTGTAGAATTGCAGAATTCCAAGAAACGCACTTCCATTGTTCGCCTGTCTCGATTTGTTAAAGGCCTCGCTGGAAATCTTTACAGACCAGGGGAAGTTTGTACTCGTGTTGCTTTGACAATCAACTTCCTGTGAAAAGAAGAATTAGCACGATAAATAAGGAATCATATCATATTTTAATATTTCTTCTAATAATCTTCTAATAGTCTTACGTTTATATTGTCTTCATCTGAAGAGTAGCATCTGTTTTTGGTTTCTGTATTTTTGTCTTGCACATGAAGAAAACCAATAACGTCCCCCATGAAAACCCCTGCCTTGCTTATATTGTTTTTCATTATCTCATCCATTTTAGACTCTATTTTGTTCATGTAGCCTCTGCAAAATGGACTTTCTTAGTATTCTGTAATAATTGAATTGAAATTCACTGATGATCACACACTTACAATGCTTTTGGGGGATCGATAACACCGTCATCTTGAACAGTCATGTTGTAAATAACATCAGCTGCTTGTAGAGTAGCAGCACTTGTGGTTTGGCACGTCACACACATCCATTGATCTTTGATGAAACTCATAATTACATTTTTTTTCCTGTTCTCTTCAACACAGAAATAAATGGGATTGAATTAATCTAGGTGTTTCTGCTTATAAATCTATAAACCATCATCGATTCGGCTTTCAGCATTATATACCCATTGTAACGTCTATTTATGACATACAAAATAAACTAATAATTAGTTAAAAATGATAATGTGCTGTGATACAATGCATATTTACTTCACAAATACACACACAGACTTACTTTTGCAGATTTTCTCATCATAGTTAGTGCTGTTACATGCCTTTACAGGATCGGGGATCTCCAAACAATCTAAAGAGATGGTGACACATAATTCAGCAAAACTGTGCAATGGGTCTGGGATATGACAATTTTGATATTTGATGCAAAAAAAAAAAATCATATTATCATGCTCAAGTGCATATTATGCCAGACGCGGTTCCGTATCAATACACTGTACGACGCGTGAAGAACTCAGCGGAGGACACAGCACTTATTCGCAATCCCAAAAGCCCATTATTGGCAAACGTTTCGTTCACGTACTGTTCTGATGTGCTCTTTCTTTGAGGACGCTAAAAAGCCTGATAAAGTGCCATATTACTGAACTAAGGCTAGGTACACGCCACAAGATAACCAGGCTGATTTTGACTCGATTTCTCCCCCTAGGTAATGTCCCGATTATCTTGATGATTCTAAAGATGATCTTATGGGCTATTCCTGTGGTGTAAGGTGTATTAAACGTTGAAGATCGTTGGAGGCTCAGTTTCAAAGAGAAATGTCCACTGCGTGGCGCTAAATTACAGGTTCAATACGTGAATCCTGGTACTTTTTTATTACGTCGATACAGGTATGTACTGTGACATTTCAGAATTGAAATATCCATGCACTGCTGTTAAAAGTTAATGTTGGAAATATTTCCTACACCAAATCCACCCATAAACCTACCCAATAGTGTTCATAAATAGAAAACTGATATAACTCATTTGTTTGTGCAACCGTGCCATTTCAACCTCCTTTTACACAAATAAAAGGAAGTTTTGTTGAACTGATATACCATTACCGTGATAGTAACGCAGTACTAAAATGGTGACTTATTCAACATAATAATATATCACCATCAATTTAAGTGGCGGGCGATATGGCAAAAATATCATATCCCGATTGTTTTCAGAAAAGTTGTCTGAGAGGTACCGACAAACTAATTTCCCTTTTTTTAAAAAAAAATGTTGTCATTGTCATTAGAATAGATACACATTGCAAATAAACATAGTAAGAATAGAACAGACAGTACTTTTATTTTCCGGATAGAGTAGGCGTAAACCTGAATTTTGTATATTTTTTTTTTTTTCTTCTGTTAAACATTACATTATTTTATTCATCTTAATTTGTGTTAACTTAATACAGGTTTGGTACAACATGCAAGTGGGTAAATGATGAAAGAATTATTCTTGTTGGGTGAAATATCCCTTTAATGACAAGCGACAGCATGTTTAGTACCGTCCCTTTAAGAGCTGCACGGATCTAATATACTGGCACGCGTGTTTTTCTCTCGATTACTTTCACTGTAGACACAGGCAACTGTGTTTTTGACAGTATTATCACGACTTAGTTCAGTAATTGACAATACAGATTGCATCAAAGCACTGAAGTACTCTACTTCTACAACACGTCTAATAGTTTGGTACTGCAAGCATCTTTGCAATCACAAAGTCCACTTTTCAACACAACGGCAGCATTTTGACCTTATCTGTAATTTTTTTTAAATCCTAATTTGAACATAAATGAATATGTTTTAATAAGCGTGTTGGTTAAACTAAAATAACTGCTTCTGTTTTTGTTTCTTTCCTTTGTTTGAATTGGAATCAGCATTCGCTTGGGTGAATCACTGATTGGATTTGCTCCAAAGAATCGTTTGAATGACTCTTTTCCAACATACTTCTGTGTCTTATGCTGCACTTTTTGTTTCTTCGGTGCAAACTGATGATTAGCCTAACTGACTTTCTTTCATATATATCGCTAGGACAAAATATCGCAGGAAAATGATATAAATCAAATAACATCAGATGAAGTCAGGGGATTCAAAAGAAAGCACAGACGCATGTATAGTATTTTGTTATACATTCTGTTGGTTTTAGATGATATAAAAGAAAAAAAAAGACTCTCAAAACACTCTTACTTTCATTATTTTGTTTGTCTTTCCGGTTCTGGCAAGTAGGATCTGATGAAGGGAAGAAATGAAAGTAGATTTAATGAGTTTGTTGTTATGCCGCGATCTCAGGAACTAATGCTTAGGAGACCAACCAAACATACAGGCTCTTTTCAAACCTTAAACGTTTTTTAACACTAACTCTAACACTGTGTCTATTGCAGAAAAACACATACCTGCTGAAATCTGACCGTTCTTATTGTCTAGCAAATATAAGCCCGTTATATCTTTATCCGTCTCTTTCAGTGTGACTTCTGTTTTCGAATCTTGAACTGTTAGCTTGAAACGGTACGTTTTGCATTTTCCTGAAACCAGAAAACATTTCAGATTTTTATGATACTTTAAGGAGCTTTAAATTCAATAATGGATTATGAATAAAATATCAGCAGGTGTTACCTTCAGAAGAGAAGTTTAGTTTGATCTGCATTACGAGATTGTTATCATGTGATTCACAGACCAGTGTTACATCTGAACGAATAACAGAATGAGTTATTAATATCAGTCATCACTTTCAGATAATAAATGCTATCAGATGCAGTGTTCCCTCATGCGCAGGAAACGAGGCTTGATAACAATTTCCACTCAGACTTGCTATGAAATGTCACCCATTATTATGAGAGACATTACGAATGGTTACTATCACTATTATTATTGTTTTGTGTGTTTTTTTTGGTGCTCACACAGCTACCTTGACCGATCGCGGCGCATTGATCTGTCAGCCTGATGATGGTTTTCAGGTTCTTTTCCGCCTCTTGCAAACACAACATTATTAGACTTATTATGTAGAAATAATTTAGCTTCAGTTTTCATTTTTCTCTTTGAGTTAATACAATACATGCATTGTTTTTTGTTAAAGAGACATACTCATCTGGCACACAGAAGAACAGCAGACGATCATCAGCCACAGCAAACTCTGCTTTCCACCAGACATAATGCCTCCTCTTGGGTGTTTGATTTAGTTTCCTTTCAGACAAATAATTTCCGTACTGCTTTTTCCAGCTGAAGTCCACAGTCGAGGAGTTGAGAGAGGTTGATGCGTTCCCATACGAAGCTGTTTGAGCGTGATCCGCTGGACACCGACTCACAGTTAATTGGAAAACATGCAAATCATGTCTGTTACTGGGAATTTGAGGATCTGGTTACATTCGTATCCAGTTTATCAAGTCGTCTCTGCTTAAAGATATCGAAAAAAGATCGTAAATAATAGCAGAAACAATTTTAAGATGCTTATGAAGAGCAACTTTGTAGCATTAGTGGATATCTGACATGATTTAGAAACGAAGCTACACATTTCAAACATCTCATTTGCTTTAATATAATAAATGAGTTCACATATTCATAAGCGAGTCAGTTCATCGTGATTAATAAGTGCATTTTATTATCCCCTTTAGTATTATATGTAAACCACTTTAAAATGGAGTATTTTCAGTAACCGCATATGTTTTACATATGTCTCTAAACATATTTTACATACGACATAACCATGCAAATAAAGTGTACAGACAGTACTGTCTTCCTGAAGCTGTTAGTTTCTTTGTGTATAATAATGATTATAACACCTAATAATATATGTGGCGAAATCAATATCGGTTCGTAGAGATTTGAAGCACTTTAACAACTTTTACGAATCTGCAGATATTTGTCATGTGTTTTTGAGTGACTTCAGGAAAAATGTCCCTTTTAGGGTTATTATTTCCTGAACATCATTTACAGAAAGTGAGGCTTTCGCTTTATTTTGATGCTAACACATACTGCTAAATATAAGTAGCATTGCACCTACATATATGATAACTCGAGTATTAGTAGACAGGTAGGGTTAGATTCAGAATAAGTTGACGTGTACTTGCAAAGTTATTTAATAGTCTGTTGGGAGACTATCACAATAACGAGTATAATCATAGAGATTATTATCAATAGAATGTTCAGAAGGGACCATCAAAATAAAGTTACCGAAGTCAGGCTGTTGCTGGGCAACATAGAAATTTGATACCCATTCTCAATGGAAAAGTGCCCTGTGTATGTATCATCTTCATAAGTCTTAGATAGACAAGCCTTAGTTATGCTAGTTATAGATATTTTCCACAGCAGTAACGCAGGATTGAGCGATGATTGTGTTGGAGTCTGTGTTTTCTGGATCATCGGAGAAATAACCCGCGACGTCGTTGTGAATGTGGTAGTAATACAGGAAGAGGAAGAACCCTGAAAAACAAAAGATCAGAGAGACTTATTTAAAATAACTCAAGAAGATAATATTTCAATATAATTAAAGTCATGTGCATAATTTGTAAACTGTTATAATAGTCAGACTTTTGATACCATTATAATCCCTTAACAATAATAATAAAAAAAAACTGAAAACAAATGTATAAATAAGCGTTCAGAATATAACATGCATTAATTCAAACAAGCCTTTTAGCTAAATCGCACTCACTGATGCATTGTCCCTTCCTAAAAAAATCTCATTAAAACCGTGCTGTGTATTGTAAATAATATAGTGATGCATACTTACAAGTAAAACAATATACATGCAAACGGACAAAAACGTCAAGTGGCTTTTTATTGTCATTTCAACTACATATAGCTGCGCAGTACAGGACTTCATGTAGGACCTGGTGCTACATGAAGTCACACTTACAACAAAATACAAAAAAACTCGCATACTGGGCTAAGACAGTGCCTTAGCCACATAAAGTGCAAAGTGTGCAGACTAGTGCAAACAGCAGGGGAGTAGAGTGCAAAACCCAGTGTGCAGACTAGTGCAAACAGAGCAAAGACAAAATCAGTGCAAGAACACAAAATACAAACAACAATAAATATGAAGTGCAAGAATGCTTATGGAACAGAAAGTCCATTCAGGTGTGGTTATTGAGGAGTCTGATGGCTTGTGGGAAAAAACTGTTGTTGTTTTGAGGCACATTGGAAAGAGACAAAGCTGCTCCGAGAGATATTGAAGATATCAGTGAAGACATCCGCTAGCTGCTCTGCACACTCCTTTAGTACTCTGCCTGGAATGTTGTCCGGTCCAGCAGACTTCCGTGGGTTAACTCTATAAAGTGTTTTCCTCACGTCCGCTGGGGTGAAGCAGAGTACCGGGTCGTTGGTATGAGGGGTGGACTTCCTCACCATTGTTTTATTCTGTGCCTCAAAACGTGACAGTCTGAAAGATGCAAGTACGCAAAGTAAAGATATAGTGTCAAATGAATCAACTTTTGTAAACACAGCCAGTCTATTCTCAAAAAAGACTCACCCCAGCCCAACACGGTGATCTTCCTCATGTAGTTTGTGATGGTGACGTTCTGTCTGATGAGCCATAAGTACATATGAAGAGCTTGAATGAAGAACCAGGTGAATGAGGCCAGCATGGAGTAATGCAGGAGCAGCGCTATGAAGACGCACGCAGCGTTGTCTTGTGTGTTAGCGACGCTCTCGTTTGACAAAAACGAGGCATTCAGTAGAAACAAAGACCCAAACATGTTCATCAAGATCTTCGTGGCCTGGTTTGACTTGGCTTTCCTATTGAAACATAAAAACCAAAACTTTAATTCTTAAAGTAAACAGCGCTAGTAAATGCTGTATGTTACAATACTTTACCGTAACAGGAAATGCATGAATAAAGCGATGCTGCGATGCCGCAGCCGATATAAGTGATATAAGTCAGTGTTTCCAGATCCTTCTCTGTGATGTCTTGATTCGACTGAGACGGAGGGATCTGAGGAAACACAATGAAACTTACAGATCATCTGGAGGATTTCCAAAACAGATTGTAAATGAAGCTTCTCACCATCAGCACTGCAAAGAACGTCAGATGTGAGCAGGAACACTTGATGGTGTCGTTGATGATTTCTGTATCACAGCCGAACGTCGTCCAATTAAGCTCTCCTTCAAAGAAATCATTAGAATGAAATGAATTATGCAAAAGATCTATATATAAAATAAATTGAGAATGTTAACTCATCAATAAAGTCATGAATTAATTTACCGTTGCCATCCCAAGAAACACAGGATGGCTCTCTGACCTGTAAGAATACGTTTATTTTCATTTTGTTTTAAGAGTGTAATATATGTAACGTAAGTTCTGCAACTGTCATTACCTTATCATTGCGTCTAAAGAACATGTTGATGTTGTTAGTAAGATTGAAAATGTTGGCCCTCATGGTTATTCCATAAACCTCATTATTCAAAACTGTGCATTTTTGAGTTTGATTCTGAATCAGAGACCAGAGCAATCATTTATCAAATAAAACGTGTGTGAATACAGTAGGTCAGGATTAAGAAAAAATAATAAATTGTTCACCCATAATAGTTACATTTCCACTTAATGTAACATAACAAACAAGTCTTAAAGTAACAGCAATCGTGCTGCACAGTCCTGCATGTAAGCATTCTCTAAAATGTTCAGATATCGAATATTAATTTTGCGTCTACCTTGTTTCCCATATTTTTGAATGGTATAATCCCAACAAATGCTCTTCCATTGTTTTCCAGTAGTGATTTATCAAAAGCCTCACTGGGAATGTTCACAGACCAGGAAAAAGCTGATTTCAGGTCACTTTGACAATCATCAACCTGCATGCAAAAACAACGATTAGCGAGATGAATGTGAAATCGTATCATGTTTTGATATTTCTGAAGTCTTACGTTTATAATGTCCTGATTTGAAGAGTAGCATATGTCTTTATTTTTCGTGATCTTGTCCAGCACATGGAGAAGACCAGTAACATTCCCCACGACGATGTCTGCTTTGCTGGAATTGCTTGTTTCCATCTCTTCCATCTTAGACTTCACATCGTGCAAGATATCGCTGCAAAATGGATTGTTTTAGGGTGAGTTCACACTGGTTTATTTAGTGATTTGATCCAGATCAAAAGTGCACATGCACTTAAAAGCTAGATTTTACGTATATACAACATTTTTTCAAATTTATAAAACCATGTGCACACCAGAATCTGCAAAAATCCCTCTATAAATCAAGTCAGGTGAAGTCGTGCATCTCCACCCTGACTCCTCCCAGAAATAACCATATATGGAGCTTACAACGTCTAGATTTACTATGCATAACCTCATCTGCATGTAATTTTTTAACATCGTCAAAGGTACAAGAAATATGAAATACGGATCCTACGCGCTATTTGTGCTATACATTCATGGGATGGATGGATTCAAATAAATAAATCATTCTAAATCATCCATGGATTAAAATAAGCAATGAATAAATATATTATTCAAAATAAATTATCATTCAAAATCATTACTTCACTGGCCGAATAGCATTTCAGTTGTTTTAAGCAATTCAAATCAAAACACATGTATGCATTTTCTCTGATAAGGTGAAAATGTTTTAGTATTTTAGTGGAAACGGATAGGCCTATATTTATTGTAGTGTAAAATAACAAAGTATTTCATAATGTACTTTTCATGATGTTTTAGAGATACTTTCACATGACATCACCTCTGTTATCAATTTGGATAATGGACCGTTCGACACCAAACCCAAGTCCGTGCGCATCATTCATCATTGTTCTCACTAACCATATTTTCTTATAAGCCAATCCACTACAAATACCTAACTTCGTATTGTTTTGGTTTAACATCTGCGCAATGACTCATTATTGTATCTGACTTACTATTACTTATTAATGACTGTTATTTCAAATTCACCCCAAGATCAGACCATGCAAACGACCCAGAAAACCTCATCACGAATGATAAAATTCATGATCGTACAGTAAGAAAAATATGGGACAATTCCGGCATGTTTGGATGTCTTCCCAGAAGAAAGCGTTTTATGTCTACAGAAACATGGCTGCATGGGTTAGGTTTGCGAAGAGGAAAATCGAGGTGTTTCTGCACCCCAGTCAGTCCAGAGCTCATCCTGATTGAAACGCATGACCACAAACTTTCATTTACAGATACAACTACAAACTCCTCTGTCACAGACGCCCTGTTTTTTTGCATCAGAAATACCTTCATATCGGTCCACTTATTACTAAACTACTAGCAATCACTGTTATCAAGTGTGAACACACCCTTATCACACACTTGGTAAGCACACACTTACAATGCCTTTGAGGGATCAGTGTATCCATCCATGTCTTTTATATTTGTAGTTATGTTGAAGGTAAGTCTGCACGTCACACACGTTTTATCCCCACTTAAATGCAGAATGTATTTGTTCTCTTCATTCTCTTCAAAACAGCAGAAATAAATAAGGCATGGATTTCTTTACTCATAAAACACACGTGGTTTATAAGTAATAAGCCAATCTTTAAATAAGCGTGCCAGTAAGCAGCTAGTTGACAGTGTGGGTTGTTAGAAGCGATAAGGAACAACCAGAAGCAGTATAAAAATCTTGAGACAGACTTACGTCCGCATTTGCTGTCATATTGGGCGTATCTACATTTCTCTGCAGGATTTACAAGATCAGTGATCGTACAACCTGAGATCAGGAAATGTTGAAACAAAGACACATCATATGAAATTGAAGAAATACAACTTCTGCGTTGAATGGTATTGAAAGAACAGCAGAACAAGAAAACCGCTCGTATGGTTAAAGTGCAACTCGACGTTTCCCAGCTGGTTGCTGTCTATGATTCATACGGACCGGGGACCGTGGTTCAGTACGTACGGGATTTGCCGATTAGTTGCAAAGGAATCGTAAAGGAAAAGCTCATCACTTGTTAATTTTCTTACCATGCAAGCAATTTTAAACCATTCAGAGCTTAAATCAGCTTTTAATCAGTTGCTTCTGAAAAAATGATTGCTTTACTCAAAACACGCGGCTGCTACGGTGAACATAAATGATTTTACTTTTGTTAGTTTAACAGAAGTGAGTCACAACAGCAATAATATAATAAAAGTTGAACCTGCTGGCAGATATTTTTGTTTTTTTTAAGCACAAGGCTTAAATTTCCTGAGAAAATACCTGTCCTCATAAATACATCATATATATTTGCAGCATGGCACTGCATTTTTCTTTAGCATCGTTCTTTTTATTACAAATAGGTGCGGCTAGACGCAGTTGCGTATATGATGCATCAAATTGAAAATATTGAATTTAAAAAATGAATATTGAAAATGTTGTCCCGTTTGAGGCCTCTAAAAGCTTAGTTTGTATTCAGAACACAATTTAAGGTGTTTTATATCTTTAGAATACTCCATCTGCCATCACCAACCGTAAAACGTTCTATTTCCGTTCGTTCAAAATGCGCAAAAACAAGATTTTGGCTCAATTAAAAAAAGATGGGTAAACGGTCGTGACACGGCCCTTTCTGCCGGTCGGTCAACACTGATCTATTTGTAATGCTCTCTCTGCTGCTGTATCCATTTTATTTAGCTGTGCGAAGCTTTATTTAGTGACTGAGAAGCGCAGATTCGCATTGTACGCTTCTCCACGTCATGCATTTAAAAGCTTTTTTAGAAGCTATATATGGTCAGAATTCAGTGCTTCCCACTATTTGTCCACTCTCCTTGAACCTGTCTCTTTTTCCGCGTCCATATTGCATCCAAACTGCATTTTCAAACATGAACGCACATGAGCAGTTTCTACCAAAGTGATTGTTATCAAGCATTAGTGTCTGAACCACGTCATGGAGGTTCCTCGGGGCCACGGGGCCGTAACGCAACTGCTGATGTCACATATTACACAGGGCTGGCCTCGTCATATTCTTACGCAGCTCGTATTGTCTTTGAAAACGTGACCTGAACAAACCTCTCCGACTCTCTGAAAAACGCTGGTCTAGATACTAACAATATACAGTAGGGCTGTCAAAACGACTGGAAAACTATATTTGAATCTCTTCTTAAATATGATCAAAATTCAAATTAAATTGTAATTTAAAAGGCAAAAATTCAGTTAAAGGAAAAATAAGCTTTTGGCTTCTCTCATGAGGCCACAAGAGGGAGCATCAAGCTAAATTTTATGCTTGTTTCTGCAACGCGTTGAATAGTATAGCAGGGCTATCTTTGAAAAACATGCGTGTTTATAAACCATATATAATCAGTGTTACTTAAACAAGTAGAAAAAACAGCACTGTGTGCGTACGTATAGTAAACAATCACTCATTTAAACACTTGACATGCGTTCGGACAGTAAAAAAACCACCATAAAGTCCCGTAACATTCATTTTTCATGGATTTCTAAATACGCTTGTCTTTTGCAAGCCTCTAGTGCAATGGTGGTGGATGTCCCTCTAGAAAATGCATCAGATATTGTTTCGTGTGAACGGCTTGCTTTTAGTTTTGGTATTTTGACCGAACAGCGCACTGAGAACGGTGATGGGCCGTGTGGACAGGGTTGTTCTCGTGTGGTGTTGTACGTGTCTGGGTTTGTTATGCACTAAATTTCTGAGCTCAAACTACAATTAGATGGATGTGATATAAACGTTACTCCGACAGTTAAAGACTTGGGTGTGATATTGGACAGCAACCTGTCCTTCGAACACCATATCACTCATGTTACAAAATCTGCCTACTTTCATCTTAGAAATATTGCTAAACTCAGACACATGCTCTCTCTCTCAGATGCAGAAAAGCTAGTTCATGCATTCATGACATCTAGACTGGATTACTGTAATGCGCTGCTCGCTGGTTGTCCAGCATCTTCAATAAACAAGCTTCAGTTAGTGCAGAACGCAGCCGCTCGAGTTCTTACCAGGACAAGGAGATATGATCATATAACCCCAGTTTTATCCTCCCTGCACTGGCTGCCTGTTCATTTCAGAATTGATTATAAAGTACTGTTACTGACCTACAAGGCTCTAAATGGTTTAGCCCCCATTTATCTGACCAGCCTTCTGTCTCGCTACAACCCGTCACGCTCTTTAAGATCTCAAAACTCAGGGCTCCTGGTAGTTCCTCGTATAGCAAAGTCTACTAAAGGTGGTCGAGCGTTTTCACATTTGGCACCCAAACTCTGGAATAACCTTCCTGCTAATGTTCGGGGATCAGACACACTCTCTCAGTTTAAGTCTAGGCTAAAGACATATCTTTTTAGCAAAGCATACTCGTAAAGATTAACAGAAACCTATGCTACAGTACATCGTGATTCCCAATAGTATGAATGGCCGCTACGCTAATTATCCTTTTGTCTCCACCTCGGGATGTACATCCCGAGGCATCTAGTTACCGAGCCTCTCCAGTGGACCCAGTGAGGAGATGACCTTCCTGCGATGACGTCGAGGAAAACTCAACCTTCTGTCTGGACTAATTCTATCTTGAACTTTCTGCATTGTAGTTCATCCTGCTGTTTTGTAACTCATCCTGTTGTGTGGTGACTTGCTTTTGTCTGTGGAATGATTTGCTTTTGTTATGTAATAATTTGCTTTTGTGAAGCTGCTTTGGAACAATAGCCATTGTAAAAAGCGCTATACAAATAAACTTGAATTGAATTGAATTGAATTGAATTAAAGAGAAGTAAAAAAACCCACCTTCAGCATCTACACAGTCTATTGTAGAACAGCACACACCTAACGGATGTACAGCACAAGTATCGTTTGTCACCCACAGATTTATGCCTTCAATGGTCTCATTCGTTCCTAAGTCGTATTGTGCTCTTTTTTTTTTAGGTCCAAACTGTATGATTTGCATTTTCCTGAAACCGGAAAGAACATTTTACATTTGTGGGGGACATGTTTCATACCAGGAACTAGCAATGTAACTAAATTATAAGCAGATTTTACCAAGAGAAGAGACATTTAGTTTGATATTCCTTGATGATGTGAAGTCAACGAATGATAGACATCCCAGCTTTGTACCTTAAAAAAAAAAAAAAAAAAAGAATCTTAATTTTTGTCAGTCAGCCTAACTGCTTTCAGATAATTATTCAGTGTTATAGGAGTCGACTGATTGATTGGTTTTGTCAGAATAATCAGATATCAGCAAATAATGGCAGCGACTATTCACAAATAGTGTAAATAGCAGCATTACAATTACATTTTAAAACAGAATGCAACTCATTGAGTGTAAATGTTAATTATAATTCAAATTATTAAACGGATGCCACTTTCGTGGACAATACAGCCCTTCCTACTCCTACCCTAAGCTTACCCAACACTTTATTATCAACGTTTTGGTTCTTTCCTTCATTTCTCTAATTTTTTAGCTTTGTGTGTAATTGCACATTTTGTTATTCTGAACAGGCAATCATCTAAAACAGAAGAAAGTAAAGTGTGAGAGTACAACAGAACGTAAATATCCGCATGTATGTCCTTTCAGTGTTGTGCATCTCGAGTTGATATTTAAAAACAGCCATGTTTAAGCAGAACGGTATATTTGACGTTTACCTGTGTTTGTTAAAGCGCTTGCACATTCACCTGGGATTATCAGTTTTTCTGAGCAGGCTGCACAAACACAACAATACAATAATGGATATGAGATTGTGTGACATGGTATTAGATGTCCAAAAATAGATGCCCGCATTTTTACAAATACATATTTACAAATATTTTTAAATCATGTTATTATTTATTTACATTTTAGTTTTTCTAATGCAGGCCAAATTGCATATTCATTTATATATATATATATATATATATATATATATATATATATATATATATATATATATATATATATATATATAATTATTTAAATTTTTTATTTAAATTTATATATATATATATATATATATATATATATATATATATATATATATATATATATATATATATATATATATATAAAATTATTAAATTTTTTTATTTAATTTTTTTTAAGCAACATACTTATCTGGCACAGAAAATAGATGATCATCAGCCACAGCAGATTCTGCTTTTGTCGAAACATGATTCCAAGAGATCGCTGCCTGTTAGAGACACAAGTGTTGAAATTTGTTTCCTACAGGATTTGGAAATGAATCCTAAATTGTATTATTACATATCTTGAGCTGAAGTGCGCGGTCCAGGAGTTGAGAGAGTTGGATGCGTTCACATACAAAGCTATTTTATTATGAGCCGCTCGACACTGACTTACAGTTAATTGGAAAACATGCAAATCGTGTTTATTTGGCCTTTACCTGAGAATTTCTGTGTCTGGTTACGATCAGATCCAGTTATCTTTGTTAACAGAAAGCAATCTAAATATATAAAACAAATCCTTAATAAAAGCAGTAACCATTTCTGACACATAGGTATAGAAATTTTACCTAAAATAAATGAATTATTAGCTCCATTAGAATCACATGAGAAATACTGTAATAAAGCATAAATAAGGAACATAAAACAATGATGTATTCACTGATATAGGGACGTTTATAGCTGTTATATTCTCCTACTGAAGCAATAGCTACGACTATAGAGCTTTTTTTTTCCAGGATAACTTGAGGACAGGAGCTTTCAGTGCAGCAGAAAGTATGGGCATAGTGCAAACATGCATAAAATATTATAAAGTAGAGATTTAAAATTGAAAAAAAGTTGCTTTATTTAAAGTAGACAGTGCGCCCATTTTAACAAAATGTAATGTAGATCTCTGGTGTCCCCAGAATGTGTCTGTGAAGTTTCAGCACCACATACCCCACATATCATTTATTATAGAATTTAAAAAATGCTTATTTTGAGTGGAAGCTGAAACGCTCAGACTTCGGTGCCTGTTGCTGTAAATGCAAATGAGCTTTTGCTCCCTGCTCCCTTTTCCAGAACAGAGCTTCGCCATTACAGCTCGTACCTGCTAAAAATATATGCGTTTTTAATCCTATTCGTTTAAATTTCATATATGCTGTTTTCTGAGTGGATACACTCAAAGCAAACTGAACCTCGTCCTTCAAAGAAAAAAGCAATGAATGGAATTTATTACACAGATATATAAAAGAAACTGGGTTTGTTGATAGGAACTGATTAGCATAAATGAATATACCTTTACCTTCCAAAGAAACGCAGGATGGCTCACCATCCTGTAAAGATTCTTTCATTTCATTTTGCCTTCACAGTATTGTTTTTATTAACACAGGAAAATTCAATAAATGAAATAATGCCATAAAGCCGTAAAAGGGCCTAGTTACACTGGATTGGCCCGGTCCCGTGTCACTCAGAAAACAAAAGGCCAATCAGAAGAGAAATGAAATCATGAAAATGAATCAAGCTGTTTTTGGCAGAGCTCCTGATCGAGGAGCTGTAAAAGTATATTGAGATGGTTTTTGGTACGTATAATGCAAACGTATAGTCTTGAGACTTTGTGGGATTTACGTGTGGTTTATTTAGAAAAAAAAAGAGCTCAGGGTATGAACAGGTGTTGCAATGTCTGAATCGGTCAAAGAAATGAGAAGCAGTACAAGATCAGTGCACACAAGACAGAAACAGTGGTTAATGCTTAGCTGAGTGAAACCTGGTGGACGGATGAGGAATTTTCACTGATATTCATAACAGTTTATTTCACCTTTACTTGTGTTTTTTATCATCTGGTTGCATTTGGGTCCTGTTTATCAAGTTATCAAGCCATGCATGGTTTTATTCTTGATTCGTTGTACATCATGCTACACCTGATGAAAAGTTCAGATATTCTCATTAAGCTGATACAGACTCACTTTTTTACAAACATGCAGCTGGTCGTGTGAAATCATTGAATATAATGATCCAGAACTGAACCATAAATGCAGTTTCTAGTTGGTCTCTGCAATTTAATATATTCAGGCCAAAGTGGTTAATCATTGTAATGTTGTAATAACTCATGGATGAATCTGAAAATGAATGTTAACTGGTCTGCTGTTGAATTAATGGTGTCCATTTAATGCATTTGCGATTGCTTTTGTGATTTTTTTTTCTTTTTGTCAAATTAATTGAATAAACTCTCCACATATCCCTGATAAAGAATAAGATACACATCACCTGTGCTTTAATATGCTCAGAGAGATATTAGATATTAACCTTCTATATAATAAAAACATTTAAACTTGCAGAGTGTGTCTGCCTCCTTAGCAGTGTTAGGGAGATCAACAGATCTGCTGCCTGCAGGTGATTGTGATATTAGGTATTATCAAATGGCCAGAGCTTTGAGAACACAGAATACAATGCAATAAAAAGTACTAAAGAGCTAAACCATCAGGGCTAATTGAAAGTAGCAAGGTTTTAAAATGTCACTTCATTTATTTTGTCATCTAATGAAAAACATTCACCTATTCACAACCGATTCAATTTTTTTGTAACCAAATATTGTATGCTTCACTTTTGTGTTTGTGGATCTGTGTGTGAGCTGCTTTATGATTATACGAGTGTAACTTTATACATTTCTGACATCAGAATAACTAACATTTGTGTGATTTTCTCAGATGTCGTGTTTAGGATCGCTGTTTTCTATTCTCCCACAGAAACAATAACGATGACTATTGCAGCTGGAGACACTGAAAACACATATATATATACGATCCGCCCAGAAATCACCTGTGCCTTCAACAATTAACAAAACTGTTAGCCTGCACTTTAAAAATTGTGAATTGTTAAGGAAGGAGAGATGAACTCCAAAAGCAAACCGACAGATCATACAGGTTCACAATTCCTGTCAAAAAAAACTAGATAACGATGTTGAACATCAACAGGAATGGTAAGGCGATGTCAGTAAGTAAAGATTAGTATTTTAATAAATTAAAAAAAAAAAAATATATATATATATATATATATATATATATATATATATATATATATATATATATATATATATATATTCCAAACATCATAAGTTTGTACTGTTGGGTTACTTTTGAAAGATATATGTTTTACAAAGATAAAGAACAAAATATGTTGTTATACATTAACAAGGTCACATACATTAATCAAGAGTAACCTAAAAAAATCTAGCTTGTATTGTGTTAGTTCCGACCCACCTGTGTGTTATTTTACTCATGGGGTCGAAAGTAAGTGAAATTATACTGAAGTCGTTGTACATTTGTACAAAATACCACCTGCTACTGATTGAACACGCTTGTGACTTACTGAAAACAGCAAAAATGTATCTCTTTCTAAAACATTATCTTTTAAAATGAAGTGTTTATGAAAAATGTTACTTTCGCCCCTGCTCTCCCCTACTGTAAGATACTCTACTGTAGCCGGAAAACCATGGAGATGCCAATAGAAGAGATGAAAGTCAGTGATTCCTGATGTGGTGGTGAGAGTTTAGCATCTGATTTAGGGTGAGGGTTCTGACAATCAGATCTTAGCAAGTTTTAAATGCATGTACTGATGTGATCTAAAAGACATTTTAGATATTGATAATGATATTGATTTAACGGGCACTGATCAGCACTGCAAAGAACGTCAGATGTGAGCAGGAACACTTGATGGTGTTGTTGATGATTTCTGTCTCACAGTCGAACGGCGTCCAATTAAACTCTCCTTCAAAGAAAAGAGAACTAATTATAATTAAAATAGTTCACAGGAACTGGTCAGTTCAGTTCAGACTTTACCTTTTTCATCCCAAGAAACGCAGGACGCCTCACCTACCTGTAAGAAAACACTTGATTTTTTAATTTTATTTCCACATTGTCTGCTCATTATAACAAAGTTATAACAGTACCTGTAACATTACCCTGTTATTCCTTTTAATGAATATGTCAATATTGTCAGCAAGGTTGGTGATTTTGGCCCCCATTTTTATTCCATAACTATTGTTTAAAACAAAAAGTCATTCTAAATGAGAAACCATATAATAATACAGCAATTAAATAGAAATGTTTGTGATCGCCACAGTTTGAGAAATATGTTCAAAAGTTGAATTTTGGAAGAAGATTTCAAACTTTGTTTCTCATGTTTATGAACCCAAAACTGCAACGAACGCCCTTCCATTGTTTTCCTGCCTTGATTTATCAAAGGCTTCACTGGGGATCTTCACACACCCTTTGTGTTAGTAATTGTGATGTGAAACTTGTAGTTGTTTGGGGTGTTGTCGTTTGTGATGTCAAATTGGTAGTTGGCAGTGGAGTTTCCATACGCAATATGAAACTTATAGTTGGATTATGAGTTGTCATGGTAGTTGAATTGTGAGATGCGGTGTGTTACAGCGGTGTAACGGTGGTTGATCTTCCATCAGCGCAGGTCACACGCATCCATTCACTCCCATTTAAATGCAGAATGCATCTTGTCACTTTAATAAAGAAACTAATATCGTGATGTACGTTGTGTGTTGGAAACACTGCACGAGGGAAGTAAATCTTACCTGTGCTGGAACTCTGTGTAAATGTGAACTGGCTCTATCACCCGTGCTGGAAGACACGCGTGTTGTACACGTCATTTGGTGTTGTATGTATGCACTGAATAAACCTCACGAACAGTCTTCTCTCTTCTGTGTGTGAGGACGGGACAGTATGCTTTTCAAAGCCAATACATTTTATATTAAAGATTACCAAACGTAGTGATTTTTCACTAGAGGAAAGAACAATGATTCATATTAAAAAAGTCGGCACTGAATAGTAGAATTAAATTAATTGCTTCAGAGAACAGTATAAAATATAATTACAGTAGATGATTGTTACACTTTATATTAGGAGACTTTATGCATTCATTCTGATTTTATAATTCTCCTTCTGTTTTGTGTTAAAACTGTATGCCCTGCATTGCCCTGAAACCACAGAGAACCTTTACATTTAAAAGGGCTTTGAATTTAAGAGTGCTTTGTAAATAACACGTAAGCGCGTTTTACCAAGAGAAGAGATATTTTGTTGGACAGTTCCCGTTGGTTCTTGAGCTGTTAGACATTTTGAAAAAGAAACAGAAGCTCAGTGAGTTTGTTCTCTCGGATAATAAATCTTTTCATGGATAAAATTGGAATTAAATGGAACTGTTGTATAATAAATATTTAATAATTATATTACTACATTCTACATTCTGAAGTGCGCAGTCCAGGAGTTGAGAGAGTTCGATGCGTTCACATATGAAGCTGTTTGATTATGATCCGCTGGACACTGACTCACATGCATCTGAACTCATGCAAATCATGTTTATTTGAGCTTTAACTGAGCTTTTTTTGTATCTGGTTATTTAGGTGCAATTCAGGTAGCGGCCATTAAAGTATTAGTCAACTTTTTTGTTTTGTACCACTTTACTTTGATGGCTCCACAGAAATGCAAGTATATGTCAACCTAATCTTCTTACCCTAAGCCTTACAGTGTAACATATAGAAATATAGAAAAGAAGCATTTAACAATTCCAGAATTTTTTTTTATTAATGGTTATTTAACATGATTTAGATACAGAAAATGCTGAGTTTTACACTTTGTTGGTGATTATGGTGCACCTTTTTCACATTTGCATTTTTAGGACCTAATAAATGCATATATTTATAATATTATTGGCTCCATTGGAAGCATATGTGAAATACTGAGAAATAAAACAAAGAAACATCAGCGACTTTAAACTAATGGATAGACGGTTTCTGACTGTGTGTTTCCAAATATGTTTGACATCCGTGTTTAAGGATTTCACCAAGCTGCTTTATGAAATGACCATGCAAATATCTGTACATTCACCCTAAAGGCAAAAGATAAAAAAAACATTTTTCTATGCAAAGTTAAATGTTGAGTTGCTCTGACGCACATGATCCCACATGGATGATTATAACATCCATTATAGTCTAAGAGAAATAAAGTGTGAAACAATGAAAGCCTTTTGTCTTAGTTATGCTAGTTATAGATATTTTCCACAGCAGTAACGCTGGATTGAGCGATGATTGTGTTGGAGTCTGTGTTTTCTGGATCATCGGAGAAATAACCCGCGACGTCGTTGTGAATGTGGTAGTAATACAGGAAGAGGAAGAACCCTGAAAAAAAAAAGATCAGAGAAACGGATTTTAACTCATTTAGATACATTTTAGATATGATTAAAGTTGTTTGTCTTATTTGTAAACTGACCCGAAATAAATCTAATATCCCCTTATTAGAAATAAATCATATATTTTTGATAAAAATGTATGTATTAAAATGTAATAAATGAAAAATGATTAGCTAAAATCTGTAGGAAAAGAATATTCTGTTTGGTTAATGGTGAATATTGACCTGCTGTGGCTCCCGCTGCTAGCAATGGTTTGATTTGCATTGAATGTACGACGAGGAATAATACATCTTTTAATAAATCTACAAGAAGAGCTTCACAGAGCAGGCTTGCAAAACATATAAACGTTTAATCAGGTCGACACATACTGAACTGAGGAGAACTTATAAAGGGTAACTAATGAGGGTAATTAAGAAGACACACCTGAACTAAATTAACAATTAACAAGAGACAGAAACTAGGACACACAGAGCACATGGGGCATGAAAAACAGCAACAAACTGTGACAGCAGGGTATAATCTCTGCATTTGGGGTAAAAAAGAGAGAATTATGTATTTTACCGATTACCTCCACAGATCAAAGCATTCAGCACAATCGTCTGTGAGTGACATCACCTCCCAATACAGACACGCCCCTAGTATAGTCCCGCCCCCTCACATTGATTGACAGCTTTACATGAAAATGTAGGAAATTCAAATGCAAAAGGAATTGTGATTCCTTTTGAGTTTGGCCAGGTTATGCTTCTTTCTCTGATTCAGTCACTGTGTCTTTGTGAAAGCAAAAATCAATTGAAAAAAGTACAGAATATTCTTCCATTAGTGTTGGGCCCATATTCACAAAACATCTTCAGGCTAAAATTAGCTCCAAACTTGCAGATTTAGAAGAAAATCTTATAAATAGTGGATATGTCAGTCCTAAATGTACCGCAGCATGTGATTGTTCCTCACCCTGAAAGGAGTTGAACACAGTGAATATGTAATATGAGGGAATGAGCATCGGTCCATAACTGAAGAACGCCACAGACCACGTCAGACCGAAGAGCAGGAACAAACTCAACACCATCATCAGCTGCTTTCTGAACGTCTTTCTCTTGCCGTCAATTGCTCTTATGTTTCTGGTCTGAACGACCTTAGTGACGATCATGATGAAGATTCCTGTCGTGAAGATGAAAACTAAAGCGTAGTAGCCGATGTTCACTATGTAGTGAATGTAAGGATTTGTAATCCAGCACCTTGTTAGAAATTAGAAAAGTATGAAAAATAAAACAATCAGTGGACGGTCATAAATTCGTGCATTGGTGACATCAGAACAACTTACATTTGTGTGTTTTTTCCAGACGTTGTGTTTATGATCACTGCTTCATATCCTCCTACAGAAACGATAACTACAACTATCGGAGCTGGACACGCTGAAAAACAAACAGAGACAAGGATTATTATAGTGAAAAGACTAAACCTAAAGCATTAATAAATTGTTGCTGTAAAAAAAAAAATCCTCTGCTTCTTTTCTGATGACATTGTTAAGCGGCAGAGCGATTGACTGGGCTTCATCCGTTTGGGACGCTGACTCAAGGCTTCAGCAGACTATTTTATTTAGCAACTCTGTGAGGTATTTGAATATCCAGCTGGCGGTAAAGATATCTCAAGACGAATTCTGAATACCACCCAGGGTAGTCGAACTGCAAGTTATTGCCATTGAATATGCCATTGAATTCAGAACACTAGCAGCACAAAGCGGTTGGAATGAATTTGCCTTGAAAGTGCTGTTAACGTCGCTACTACAAGGTAAACCGGCCAAGTTGAGGTTCACTGAGGAGGCTAACCAAGCTTTTGTCACATTGAAAGAAAGATTCACAACGACCCCAATTATAAAACACCCTGATCATGACTTATCATTCACAGTTGAGGTAGATGCTTCTGATTGTGGTATCGGAGCCGTACTCTCACAGATATCTGGTCAGTCAGGTAAACTGCATCCATGTGCATTCTTCTTACAGAAACTTACTCCTGTTAAAAGGAATAATGATGTGGGGAATAAGGAGCTCTTGTCCATGAAGGCAGCCAACGAGCAGCGGCGACACTGGTTAGAGGGGGCCGTATATCCATTTCAGGACATCACCCGCTTGTCATTATTCTTCACCCTGGTCCAGTTTGCTTTCACTTACAGACCAGGTAGTAAGAATGGTAAAGCTGATGCTCTTTTCAGATGTTATGACCACCACACCGAGAATCTTGACCATGAACCCATTCTCCCACCATCCGTCATTTTAGCTCCGGTGTCCTGGGACATCATAGAGGAATTGCAGTGAGCACAGCACCAGCTCGCCCCCAAACCCCCCAAACAAGCAGTATGTACCCATCAGCCTATGTCAGCGAATCATGCAATGAGTACACACTTCCCTCAATTCTGGACACCCTGGTATTTCACGCACAACTCAACTGATACAAAATTTGTCCTGGTGGTCTGAAATGAACAAGGAAATAGCATCATACGTAAAATCATGCCAAGTCTGTGCTCAGTCAAAGACACCTAAAGAACTGCTTTCCGGTCTCCTTACACCACTACCCATCCCAGAATAGCCATGGTCCTATATATTCATTGACTTTGTTACTGATCTGCCACCCTCCAATAACATTAACATCATACTTGTCATTATTGATCACTTCTGGAAATTATGCCATTTGGTACCGCTGAAAAGACTCCCCACTGCCATGGAAACAGCCCATGCCCTCTTACATAACTTCCAGAGGACATAGTCAAGTCAAGTCAAGTCAAGTCAAGTCTAGTCAAGACTCTCAAGTCTAGAGAGCTTTCTGCAAACAACTGAATATTAATGTCAGCCTCACATCAGGATACCATCCTCAATCCAACGGCCAAGTTGAACACTTAAATCAAGAGATCAGTGGATACCTAAGAACTTACGGCCGTCAAGAACAACACCAATGGTCCAAATTCCTTTCCTGGGCAGAATATGCGTAAAACTCACTTACCCACTCTTCCACAGAGCTCAACCCATTCCAATGCATCCTGGGGTTCCAATCCCCCTGTTCCCGTCAGGAAAGCCTTCATTTGTCCGAGTGGTAGATGATTGTATACGCCATAGTGAGAGGGTGTGGGACAATGCACACGTCCGTCTCCAGCGGGCCATCAGGACACAAGAGATCCAGGCCAACAGGTGGTGTTGTCCACACCCTCCCTACCAACCAGGACAACTAAGCAGGAAGCTCAGCCCCAAGTATGATGGCCCTTTTAAAATTCTAGAAAGAATTAATGATGTAACATACAAGCTAGAGCCCCCTGCTCTACATCCTTTTATGTCTCCCTCCTTAAAGCGGTCCATCTGGATGCTAATCCCGGCCATGAGGCCCCAGAACCACCACCACAATATAGTGCAATATAGTTTATTATAATTGGACTAGATGGTTTAAAACTGTTTTATTGTTTTCTTAATTCTATATCTTTCATTCTCAAAAAAGAAACAAAGGCTGTTATTCTGACAGTACCCTTGCAAAAGGTACACTATATTACACTATTTACCCATAAAGGGTGCGTACTAGTGCCTATAAAGTACAGATTATTATCTTTTGAAAGAGCTTTTCTACCATCTGTCTCTGAGAGTGTGTGACTCACCCCAGCCCAACACGGTGATCTTCCTTATGTAGTTTGTGATGGTGACGTTCTGTCTGATGAGCCATAAGTACATATGAAGAGCTTGAATGAAGAACCAGGTGAATGAGGCCAGCATGGAGTAATGCAGGAGCAGCGCTATGAAGACGCACGCAGCGTTGTCTTGTGTGTTAGCGACGCTCTCGTTTGACAAAAACGAGGCATTCAGTAGAAACAAAGACACAAACATGTTCATCAAGATCTTCGTGGCCTGGTTTGATTTGGCTTTCCTATTGAAACATAAAAACCAAAACTTTAATTCTTAAAGTAAACAGCGCTAGTAAATGCTGTATGTCACAATACTTTACCGTAACAGGAAATGCATGAATAAAGCGATGGACAGAAAAAACATGGAGATGCCGCAGCCGATATAAGTGATATAAGTCAGTGTTTCCAGATTCTTTGCTGTTTCATTTGTGTTTGACTGAGACGGAGGGGTCTGAGAAAACACAATGAAACACACACTTAGCTGGAGGATTTGGTTGTTTTATATAGCAGTGATCAGATCTTGTAAGCAAGCTTTAAATGCACAGATTTTGGTGTTGACTGACAAAAAGCTGATATTGATTTAATAAAGTTTTTCCAGTTAAAATATGAATTATGAAAGTTTAAGTTGCCTCTTACCATCAGCACTGCGAAGAACGTCAGATGTGAGCAGGAGCACTTGATAGTGTTGAATTGTTCGATTATTTCCGTCTCACAGCCGAACGTCGTCCAATTAAGCTCTCCTTCAAAGAAAAGAGAACAAATTTCAATTATATGAAATAAATTGAGTTCGTTGACAGGAACTGGTGAAATTAATTTACCTTTTCCATTCCAAGACTGGCAGGATGCCTCACTGACCTGAAAGAACATGTTTGATTTTTACTTTTCTAACAGACATTGTCTGTTCGTCATAAAAATATAAGTTCTACAAAGCCTTCATTACCGGACCACTCTGTTTACTGAACATTTCAATATTATCAGTAAGGTTGGAGATATTGGCACTCATTGTTATTCCATAAACCTTGTTGTTCAAAACAGTCTGGTTTTTAGTTTGATTCTAAACAAGAAACCAAAAATAAAGCAGTCATTAATCAGACGTGAAGTGAATGCAGTTGATCAAATCGTTTATAACACTTTTTTTGCATTATAACAGTAGCGGATGAAAACCAACAGATAAAAGATTTCTGTCACAATGCAAAAGAGCTGCATTACTTTATTATAAATATTCTGCTTATAATACTGAACGTAGCACAATGTGATGATATTTATGCAAAAACCTTAAACGTTAAGTATTGTAAACTTTTAATTGTGAGTACCTTGTTTCTCATATTCATCAATCTTAGGATTGTGACAAACGCATTTCCGTTGTTCTTTAGTTGTGATTTACTCAATGCTTCCTTGGGAATCTTTACAGCCCATGAAAAGTTAGCATTTTGGATATCTTGACAGTCAACGACCTGTGAAAAGTAATTTGACATTTATTAAAAAAACAATCCTTAATTAGGCATGGTAATCTTTCTCAGGCCTTACGTTGATCATGCTCGTATTTGATGAGTAGCATATGTCTTGGGTCGTCATGCTCTTGTCATGTATTTGGAGCAGACCGATAGCGTCCCCCACGGCAAACTGTGCTCTGCTTATTTTCTTAATTACCATGTCTTCCATGTTAGACTCCAGTTGTTCCAAGCAGTCTCTGCAATATTGATTTAATCAGTTGGCGGACAGCAGTAGAGTTACCCGAAGTGACAGATCATCACGCACTTACGATGCTTCTGAGGGTTCGACATTTTCATCCTTGCCATCAATTGATGGACAGGTACCTTTAACAACTACGTGAAAAACTGAAATTGATTAAATGAGTTTGAGATAATATACATGCTTTCAGATAATAAAACAGCGGCGTATTTCACATCGACCTGAAACCGTTGAGATACTGCTGCCAGAGAATTGCTGATCTGATGAGGGTTCTGAGTTGGCTGCACAAATAAACATATAATAATCATCATCAGGATATCGTGCAACAATGTATGGCATGTTATAAAGCTCTATATTGTATGTAAAATTAAGAGTTTTTTTGCATTTTAATTTATTTTCTAATGTTCGCCAAACAAGATATAAATGTATCTTTTAAATAAAATATTTGGGGTTTTTTCGTATTTTTTTAAAGCAACATACGTATCTCACACGTAGCATAACAGATGATCGAGATCATGAGCCACAGCAGATTCTTCTTTTGTTGAGACATCTTTCCCAGAGACAGCTGTCTGTGTTATATCTTGTTTTCTGCAGGCTTTGGAAATCAATCTTAAATCCCGAATAATTGTATTATTCCAGTCTTGAGCTGAAGTCCGGAGTCCAGGAGTTGTTGATGCGTTCGCATACGAAGCTGTTTGATTATGAGCCGCTGAAAACATGCAAATCATGTTCGTCTGAACTAGGAATTTCATCATCTGGTTACAGTCAGATCCAGTTTTGTGGCAAATTAATTTTTACAAAGTAGCTACAAAGTGCCATGGAAAGATTAATTAAAGGCTATAGACGATCAGCGATAGTAACCTTCAGATTCCCATGCAGGAAATTTACAGAGAAGCAATGAAATACAATAAAGGGCACTGGTGTCGTTGTTTTCTCATCTAGTGAATGACATTGAAAGTCCACCGTGATCAGAAATGACATTTAATTACCTTCCTCGCAATCACACGAGAAACACTGAGACATCTGTAGGCATAAATTATTAAATAATGCAGAAATCATCAGCCAGTTTTGCTTGTTGTGTTTTCAGTAACCGAATATGTTTCTCATCCGTGTTTGTGGATTTGAGTAAGCTGCTTTAGAAAAAGACGATGCAAATGTGGGAATCCACAGGCATTCATTCGCACGTTCATCCTGAAGTTATGAGCGTAGGAGATGTTTTCTTAGAAAGGTTCAGTGTTGTTTGATTCCTGATCACACACAGTTCGTAATTGAATCCTTTATTTAGACTAAGAGACTATTGCTGTAATGTACAATAATTTAAAAAGTTCTTTCTCGTTTATATCGACTTTGTGTCGTTTTTGCGCTTGATCAGAATACACCGCGACAGATCAGTTTTAGAAATCAGTCTGAGACAAAAGAAAGCTTTCTGTCTTAATTATGCTAGTTATGAATATTTTACACACCACGTTAATTCTGGATTGAGCGATGATTGTGGAGTCAATACTTTCTGGATCATGAGAGAAACTGTGTCATGTGTCATGAATGTGGTAGTAATACAGGAAGAGGAAAACCCCCGGAAAACATGATCAGAGAAACGTATTTCAAATAATTCAGATACGTTTCAGATATGATTCAATTCAGTTGCATGTGACAGAAAATACTCAACTCCAAATCCTTTCTAATCATTGAATTATTTGATAAAAACAAATAATTGCTTATTATTTATAAAAGCAAATAATAATTAAAAATGTAATATTCATATATTCGATGAAATAATTTAATTAAAGCTGTAGGAAAAAATAAACGCCTTTAATTATTCAACAAAATGAATTAACTTGTCAACAACTTTTTCCAGATGCTTCTTATCCTCCTGCAGAAACGATAACTACGACAATTGTGTGAACAGACTAAACCGAAATTCAACAAAATACTTATTTCATTGCAGCTAGTTGAAAAAGAGACCCTCTTCGCTTTTTAATCAATTTACTAATAATAATAACAACAATTATGGCATTAAATATTTGAATAACAACAACAAACCGATTCAAAATATTAATACTAGCAGTGTGTGAGTGACACTAAAATCAGATTATTCTTGCAAAGTTTAGGGTCTTTGTCAATAACATTAGTGTCCTAATGATCTCCGTGCAGGGCTGGTGTGTGTTTGTAGGTGGATGCTGCACTCTGGTGCTGGTTGAGGAAAGATCTCCTCATGGGATTTTAAAGCTCTTTACGTGTACAGCAAGGCACAATAAAGCTCTGTATAAATGCATGATTCATTCATTCAAAACCACTTATGAATTGTGTGCAATATCGTCTTTTATTTTCTTAATCTGTGTTTTCTTTAAGAAAAAGAGATAGGGGTACTCTTTCAAAAGGAACGCTTTTGTACCTTATTTACCCCTAAAAGGGGGCCTAAAGTCTATACATTGTTATCCTTTAATTTGAAATGTAATATGAATAAAGCAATAACCATAGTCTTGGTGATGAAACAGTTCATTATCACAATATATTTCTCTCTTGATAGAACAATAACAAATGCTCGATAAAGGTTCAATACAATGTTTATGCATCAAAAGCAGAAGGAAACCATTAATAACATTAAAATTAATTCTTATCTATTATTTATTAAGATATTTTAAGGACAAAAGACTGAAAAACATTATTATCTATCTTTTCAATGTAGTACTTCCGATTCGTAAAATGCACACCTGTCTAGTTTGAACAGTTTCTACAATATTCAGGAGAAGAAATCTGCCTTTCATAAGATCTGACGATTATTGTGATAATTAGCGATATTGACTGACATGAAAAATTGTATTGGGATCTGTTTTTGCCCTAAATGAAAGTACCTTTTGCATCCCAAGAACTGTCCTGAAAGAACACTTTTATTTTTATTTTGTTTTCACTAAATTCTGAACAATATAGCAAAAAGTTCTGGAGCGAAACCTTCCTTACCGTATCATCATTTGTAAAGAACATGTTCATTTTGCCAGTAAGGTTGAAAATATTGGCCCTCATTGTTATTCCATAAAACTTATTGTTTAAAACAGTCTAAATTTTTGGTGCCATCCTAAATTATCAGCAAAGAGATCTACCCTTAATCAATTATAAATATGTGTGAATGTAACTGTTAATAATAATAATAAAAACTCATAGAAGCGCACAGTACCTTGTTTCCTATGTTTCGGAATTGAATGCATGTCCATTGTTTTCAAGACAAGATTTATCAAAAATCACTTTTAGAAACACGTGTAGAAAAGGAACAGTTTGTAATCAGGTCACTTTGGTTCTCAACAACCTGTAAAAATAAGAATCGCTAAGAACATGCATGATCTGAAGAGTAGCATGCATTGATATCTTTGCTTTCTGTGTTCTTGGCTTGTACATGAATGTAACTTATAGCCAGCAGAGGGAGTTCTAGCACTACTCCTCCCTATGCATCTTCTACATCCATTTCCTGTTGAGAGGCCTTTATAAACAAAGGGCCTTCACTAACTCACTAGTGCGTAGTATTGCCACTTTGTCTGCCTTACCAAACAGTCTACCATATTATTTCTGTTTGACTCTGCTGTGTATGATCTCTGCCTTCTTGGATTTGCCCTCTTGTATTGTTTGCCTGATTGGACTGTATTCTGGTTTTGATCTATTGCCTGCCTACTGAGTCTACCTCTGAATATTTCCCTATATTTGTTAACTAAGCGGACTGCCTTATTCGTTGCTGACTCTCTGCCTGCCTATCACTCTTGCCCTTATTAAACTTCCAAGCATGGATTCTAACTCAGCCTTCAAGTCTTCGATACAGAATACTTCAACTCCCACGAATCCAGTGGAAGAACTACAGAGTGAGCAACAACAGGAACCATCACCTGCCAACTGCCCTCCAAACAAGCACAGCATACCCATCAGCTTACGGCAACTAATCATTCAGTAGGTTCACACTTCTCTTAATTCTGGACATCCAGGCATTTCACAAACAACTCAGCTTGTACAAAACTCATTCTCGTGGCCTGAAATGAGCAAGGAAATAGCTCTCATTGTGAAATCATGTTCTGTCTGTGTGCAGTCCAAGACACCTAAGGAACTGCCCTCCGGTCTCCTGAAGCCACTACCCAACCAAGAACGATCCTGGTCCCATCTGTCCATTGACTTTGTCACTGACTTACCAATAACTTCACCACCATACTCGTTGTAATTGAACGTTTCTCAAAATCATGTCCAGATATATGGCTTACCGGAGGATATAGTAAGTGATTAAGGTACCCAATTCACCTCTAAAGTTTGGAGGGCCTTCTGTAAACAATTAGACATCAATGTCAGCCTCGCTTCTGGGTATTATCCTCAATCCAATGATCAGGTGGAACGCCTAAACCAGGAGATTGGCAGATATCTCAGGTCATACTGCAGTCGAGAACAACATCTGAATTCCTCCCTTGGGCCAAATATGCACAATATTTCCTAACCCACTCTTCCACAGGACTCACCCCCTTCCAATGCGTCCTGGGGTTTCAGCCCCCTTGTTCCCATGGTCAGGAGAACCATGTGGACGATTGGATATGGCGCACTGAGAGGGTGTGGGACAGTGTCCATGTTCATCTCCAACGGGCTTTCTGGACACAAGAAATCCAGGTCAACAGATGGCGACTCCCTACCAACCAGGACGAGGGGTCTAACTCTCGAGGAAAGATATCAAGTTGCGGCTACCAAGCAGGAAGCTCAGCCCAAGGTATGGTGGCCCTTTTCGAATTCTTGAAAGAATCAATAAAGTAACATACATTAGCAGGTTTCCTGCTAATTACCATATCTCTCCCTCTTTCCATGTCTCCCTCCTGAAACCTGTCCACCTGGATGCGTGAAGGGGAACTTGTAGCTGGATCGTGAGATGTTGTACATGATGTGAAGCTGGAAGTTGGCTCTAGAGCTGTTGTATGTGACATGAAACTTGTATCTGGCTCAGGAGTCGTCGTCTTTAATGTGACATTGGTAGATGTCTCGGGTGTTGTTGTATGTGATGTGAAACTCGTAGTTGGCTCAGATGTCGTCAAGTCTGATTTGAAACTGATTAGATTGTGAGTTGTCATATGTGATCTAAAACTCACAGCTGCCTTAGGATTTGTCTTTAGGTATGTGAAACTGGAAGTTGTCTCGAGTGTACTTGTATGTGCTGTAAAACTTGTATTTGGCTCTGTGAGTTTTCATATATGATGAGAAACTGGTAGCTGGCTCAAAAGTTCTTGTATAAGAGGGGAACTTGTAGATGGCTCGGGAGTTGATGTATGTGAAGTTAAACCGATTGTTGGCTTGGGAGTTGTCAGTTGTGATGTGAAACTTGTTATTTGCTCAGTAGTTGTGTGTGTGTGACAGCGGTGTAATGATGGTTGATCTTCCATCAACGCAGGTCGCACAAATGCATTCGCTCTCATTCAAACGCTGAATGTATCTACTTCCTTCTTTCCCTTCAATAGAACAGGGAAATAACGAACAAAATGTAATATAATAAGTGAAACGTTCTTAAAGATTAACATGCTTGGTTATTTATAAAAAAAGAAACAATCTAAGTTCGCACATTTATTATTGATAACCCAGTCAGGTTAATTTTGTAATGCTTTCAATGACTTGATTCCTCTGGGGTCAGCAAATGGACAAAGAATGCTATGTAATGTATGGCTTGAGTCAGATGAAAGTTATTTTTTATTACTTATTCAATGCTATTAATGTTGCAAATTTTAATAATAATTTTTTTTCAAATAATTTTCTAACATCCTTAACCTAAATTCTACAGAGCACATGAAGCTGATTATGAGCCTTGGCATACAATCGTGATATACAGTTCATTTAAAAACATAAGTCATTTTTATTTAGGCTTTAACTGAGACTTGCAGTAACTGGTTACATTCAAGTAAAGTTTACCAAATCAAATATTTATAATAATAAAAATATCAACAGAATACCAATGACAGCATAACTTTTGTTAGTACTATTTTGACTAATTTGCAATATTTATCAGATTTTCATAACAGAGAATGCCAAGATTGAACTTTTTTTTTCATAGAAACAGTGAACTAGTAACTTTCTTTCCAATAAATGTCACTTGCTTTGTTGTTTTGTCATCTAATGAACAGCGTTCACATATTTACAAGCTTGACTGAAGTGAAATAAATGATCTCGAAACCACAGAAAGTCCATCATGATGAACAATGAGATTTATACAGATAACAGCTTCTGTAGAAGTAGAGCACATTCTATAATGCAAAAAACACAAGTTGAGCATTTTTGTATTTTCATATACCCATTATGCATCATATAACAATATTTATCAAAAGATCATGCAACTATATGAATTCAAAGGTGTGTGGACATTTCTTTCATTCTGAAGATATTCATGTGTAGTTGGAGTCTGACACACACATAATCACATTCAGTGGAGAAAATTATGATTATAACACTCAATAAATCAAGTTATATCAGGTCATACGATATTCTGTTCTTCTACAATTAGACAGTAATGATTTTTTAATCATTCATTTTTAGTTAGTTCACTAAAATTGACCCTATTTAGGGTCATAATGTTATGCGCATGCATCATTTTAAACATTCCTTTCTCATTCATAAGTAACTTTTGTCCTTGAACTTGATTTTGACGAGAGTTTCCCCTTAAACAATGACAGATCGGTCTAAGAAAGTCTGATACAAAGTAAGTCTTCTGTCTTGATGATACTAGTTTCCACAGCATTAATGCTGAATTAAACAGTGGCGTCAATGCTTTGTGGATCATCAGAGAAATGCCCCGTGACGTCATTGTGAATACAGTAATAATACAGGAAGAGGAAGAACCCTGAAAAAAAGAACAGAGGAACGTATTTCAGCATTTCAAATAAGATTAAATTAATTTGCATGATTTTTTTAAGATGTAAACAAAATAAATAGAATAATTAAATATTTTAATTATTAGTAGTAGTTTCTCAAATAATAAAATAGCAGAATTAATAACTGAATTAATTCAATGAAATAAAATATATATAGGAAAAATATAAGCTTTCTATCAAATGTACTGCAGCATGTGATTGTTCCTCACCCTGAAAGGAGTTGAACACAGTGAATATGTAATATGAGGGAATGAGCATCGGTCCATAACTGAAGAACGCCACAGACCACGTCAGACCGAAGAGCAGGAACAAACTCAACACCATCATCAGCTGCTTTCTGAACGTCTTTCTCTTGCCGTCAACTGCTTTTATGTTTCTGGCCTGAACGACTTTAGTGACGATCATGATGAAGATTCCTGTCGTGAAGATGAAAACTAAAGCGTAGTAGCCGATGTTCACTATGTAGTGAATGTAAGGATTTGTAATCCAGCACCTTGAATTAGAAAAGATTGAATTTAAGAAGGCAATCATTTAACATCAATAAACGTATGAGTTTGCGACATCGAATCATCTTACATTCGTGCAACTTTTCCAGACGTACTGTTTAGGTCAAGCTTTCATATCCTCCTGCGGAAGCAATAGCTACGACTATCGGAGCCGGACACGCTGAAAACACAGAGATAAACTGATTTAAATAAAGGAAAAGATATTTACAGACTACAGTTGGGATACATTTGATTGACAGTCTGAAAGATGCAAGTACGCAAAGTAAAGATATAGTGTCAAATGAATCAACTTTTGTAAACACAGCCAGTCTATTCTCAAAAAAGACTCACCCCAGCCCAACACGGTGATCTTCCTCATGTAGTTTGTGATGGTGATGTTCTGTCTGATGAGCCATAAGTACATATGAAGAGCTTGAATGAAGAACCAGGTGAATGAGGCCAGCATGGAGTAATGCAGGAGCAGCGCTATGAAGACGCACGCAGCGTTGTCTTGTGTGTTAGCGACGCTCTCGTTTGACAAAAACGAGGCATTCAGTAGAAACAAAGACCCAAACATGTTCATCAAGATCTTCGTGGCCTGGTTTGATTTGGCTTTCCTGTTAAAACATAAAAGAACTGTTCTTGTAACCTGAAATGTAATACTTTTGAGGTTTGATTTCAAGTCTAACTCAGTGTTTTATATTTACTCAGACAAATACAAGTCCAAATAGTTTCTTTACCGTAGCAGGAAATGCATGAATAAAGCGATGGATATAAAAAATATGGAGATGCCGCAGCCGATAGAAGATATCATGGTCAGTGATTCCAGGTCCTGTGCTGTGATGTTTGTATCTGACTGAGACTGAGGGATCTGAGAAAACAAAATGAAACAGATCAGCTGAAGGATTTTTAAAACCATTTGCTGTTTGGGAACAAATGTTAAATCCTTATCATTTTTGACATTGTTTTTAAGGATATTGCAAGTGAGAAGCTTCTCACCATCAGCACTGCAAAGAACGTCAGATGTGAGCAGGAACACTTGATGGTGTTGTTGATGATTTCTGTCTCACAGCCGAACGTCGTCCAATTAAGCTCTCCTTCAAAGAAAAGAGAGTAATGAATGACACTGATCATAAAAACCCTGAATGAACAGGGTTCGTTGATTGAAACTGGTCAGTACAGTCATGGATGTCTTTACCTATGCCATCCCAAGAAACACACGATGCCTTATCGGTCTGAAAAACACGTTTATTTTTTTTTGAGTTTACATTGTCTGGTGATTATATCAAAATCTGTAACAAAAACCTTCATTACCTGATCACTTTGTGTAAAGGACATGTCAATGTTGTTGGTAAGGTTGGAGATTTTTGCCCTCATAGTTACACCATAAACTTCATTGTTCAAAATAGTGCCAAAATTGGTTTCATTCTAAAGTAGAAGAAAGCAATCATAAATCAAACATAAGTACATGTGAATAGAATTGAATCCAAAACCTACCTATCTGACTAAAAATAGAAACTTTCAAAAGTCTTACAAGACTTAAAAGTTAAAACAGAAGCGGTGTCGGGTGATTAAAAAAATATAACACTAATTACCATAATGTATTTAGACAACATGTTTACAATGTTCAGTGTAATGTGTCATGTACATTCCTGTTTTAGGGGCGTTCACACAGGATGCTAAAAACTCTAGACGCAGCTAAGGTATGGTTTTAAAAAAAAAACGCAGCACAGAACACAAGGATTGTGAGATGCACTTTTGAGATATTTAAGGCTCTTTTTGTAAAAATTAGACCATCACATGGTGACTTTAAGAAATGTTGTATATTTCAGGTAGTCTGGACACATAAACTATCAGTGCCTTCATTGCCATGTTGTCATCAAATAGTAAACAATAAAATAAAAGCTTAATAAAAGAATAAAAGCTTGAAACGCTTGCCCCGCCTCTGGGGTCTTGTGATTGGTCCACTGTTTTGGAACTGACAAAAGTTGAAATTCCTTTAACATGACACTCGGTATAAGGAATGGAAAAACTTGTTTTTTCGTGAATGGCCACTTTTACAGATTTAACTAAATAATAATAATAATAAACACACTGCAAATACAGGACAACTAAACAGAAACATGCTACAAATAAAATTCTTTGGTTGTTGTGAGCAGTAAAAGGTGAACTCTTAAACTATGTTCTTATTTATAAAGGTTATTTATTGCATTAGCACACACTAGCGGTGCTATTAGCATAGCAAGTTTACTTGCAATGTATTGTGAATCACTAAAAGTAAACGATAGCATGACCTTGGTTTGTTATGAATATAATATTAATGCATGTTCAGCACGTTTACTTGAATTGCAATTGTTACGAAAACACATTTGAAGTTGCTTAGTGCATTTAAATACAAGAGTGGATATTTAAAGTGTACTTAAGAATATTTCTAATAGTTTCATTTCAGCACAAACTTATTTTGCTCAGTTTAATTCTACTTATGTTTTGACTGTATTTTGATAATTATTCATTTCGACTGATATGGAAAAAATATATAGTGTGACAATTTTGGCCATATTGCCTCGGCCCTACATAGAATCATACAGTACCTTGTTTCCTATGTTTCTGAATCGCAGAACTCCAACAAATGCACTTCCATTGTTTTCCAGACATGATTTATCAAAAGCCTCTTTAGAAATCTTTACAGACCAGAAACAATTTGTATTTTGGACACTTTGACTCTCAACAGCCTGTGAAAATAAGAATAACCATGATAACTGAGGAATCATACAATATTTTGATGCATATCAGGTTTATCTGGATTTATCAAGTTTACCATAGCATGATTTAAAGAGTAGCATATTTTAATGTCTTTGGTTTCTGTGTTCTTGGCTTGTACATGTAGAAGGCCAATAACGTCCCCCATGACAATCTCTGCATTGCTTTTATTGTTTTTTTCCATCTCTTCCATCTTCAATTGTAGATTGTCCAAGACTTTTCTGTAAAATGGATTGAATCACATGATATTCTAAAATGGGCTTTAGATTTAATATCCACTGGTAGCTTGCACACTTACGATGCCTTTGAGGGATCAGTATATCCATCTGTTGTCATGTCTGACATCAAACTTGTAGTTGGGTTATGAGATTCCTTTTGTGATATAAATTTTACTGTTGCCTCGGGAGTTGTGGTATGTGGTATATAAGATGGCTCAGTAGTTGATGTCTGTGATGTTGTAGTTGTTGACTCGAATGTTATCAAATGTGATGTGAAACTTGTAGTTGATATGGGAGTTGTTGTATGGGTTGGGAAATTGATAAGTGACTTATTTGTTATGAAAGTGTTAGATAACTCAGGGATTGACTTTGTAGTTGACTCTGGAGTTACCAATTGTGATATGAAGTTTGAAGTTTGATTGAGAAATGTTGTTAGTGATGTGAAACTAGTAGTTTGCTTGGGAGTTGTCGTATTTGATGTGAAAGTGGTAGATGGCTCAGGAGTTGATGTGTGTAATGATGAATTTGAAATTGGCTCCGGAGTTACCAGTTGTGATGTGAAACTGGAAGTTTGATTGAGAAATGTTGTAGGTGATGTGAAACTAGTAGTTTGCTTGGGAGTTGCCGTATTTGATGTGAAAGTGGTAGATGATTCAGGAGTTGACGTGTTTGATGTTAAATTTGCTGCTGACTCTGGAGTTGCCAATTGTGATGTAAATCTTGAAGTTTGATTGAGAAATGTTGTAGGTGATATGAAACTAGTAGTTTGCTTGGGAGTTGTCGTATTTGATGTGAAAGTGGTAGATTGCTCAGGAGTTAATGTGTCTGATGTTGAAGTTACTGTTGACTCTGGAGTTACCAATTGTGATGGAAAACTGGATGTTTGATTGAGAAATGTTGTTAGTGATGTGAAACTAGTAGTTTGCTTGGGAGTTGTCGTATTTGATGTGAAAGTGGTAGATGGCTCAGGAGTTAATGTGTGTAATGATGAATTTGACATTGGCTCCGGAGTTACCAGTTGTGATGTGAAACTGGAAGTTTGATTGAGAAATGTTGTAGATGATGTTAAACTAGTAGTTTGCTTGGGAGTTGTCGTATTTGATGTGAAAGTGGTAGATGGTTCAGGAGTTGATGTGTGTAATGATGAAGTTGTAATTGGCTCGGAGTTACCAATTGTTTTGTGAAACTGGAAGTTTGATTGAGAAATGTTGTAAGTAATGTGAAACTAGTAGTTTGCTTGGGAGTTGTCGTATTTGATGTGAAAGTGGTAGATGGTTCAGGAGTTGATGTGTCTGATGTTAAGTTTGCTTTTGACTCTGGAGTTACCAATTGTGATGTGAAACTGAAAGTTTGATTGAGAGATAATGTAGGTGATGTGAAACTAGTAGTTTCCTTGGTAGTTGTCGTATTTGATGTGAAAGTGGTAGATTGCTCAGGAGTTGATGGAACTGATGTTAAATTTGCTTTTGACTCTGGAGTTACCAATTGTGATGGAAAACTGGATGTTTGATTGAGAAATGTTGTAGGTGATGTGAAACTAGTAGTTTGCTTGGGAGTTGTCGTATTTGATGTGAAAGTGGTAGATGGTTCAGGAGTTGATGTGTGTAATGATGAAGTTGTAATTGGCTCCGGAGTTACCAGTTGTGATGTGAAACTGGAAGTTTGATTGAGAAATGTTGTAGATGATGTTAAACTAGTAGTTTGCTTGGGAGTTGTTGTATTTGATGTGAAAGTGGTAGATTGCTCAGGAGTTGATGTGTCTGATGTTAAATTTGCTGTTGACTCTGGAGTTACCAATTGTGATGTGAAACTGGAAGTTTGATTGAGAGTTAATGTAGGTGATGTGAAACTAGTAGTTTGCTTGGGAGTTGTCGTATTTGATGTGAAAGTGGTAGATGGCTCAGGAGTTGATGTGTCTGATGTTAAATTTGCTATTGACTCTGGAGTTACCAATTGTGATGTGAAACTGGAAGTTTGATTGAGAAATGATGTAGGTAATGTGAAACTAGTAGTTTGCTTGGGAGTTGTCGTATTTGATGTGAAAGTGGTAGATGGCTCAGGAGTTGATGTGTCTGATGTTAAATTTGCTGTTGACTCTGGAGTTACCAATTGTGATGTAAAACTTGAAGTTTGATTGAGAAATGTTGTAGGTGATGTGAAGCTAGTAGTTTGCTTGGGAGTTGTCGTATTTGATGTGAAAGTGGTAGATGGCTCAGGAGTTGATGTGTGTAATGATGAATTTGAAATTGGCTCAGGAGTTACCAATTGTGATGTGAAACTGAAAGTTTGATTGAGAAATGTTGTAGATGATGTTAAACTAGTAGTTTGCTTGGGAGTTTTTGTATTTGATGTGAAAGTGGTAGATTGCTCAGGAGTTGATGTGTCTGATGTTAAATTTGCTATTGACTCTGGCGTTACCAATTGTGATGTGAAACTGGAAGTTTGATTGAGAAATGATGTAGGTAATGTGAAACTAGTAGTTTGCTTGGGAGTTGTCGTATTTGATGTGAAAGTGGTAGATGATTCAGGAGTTGACGTGTTTGATGTTAAATTTGCTGCTGACTCTGGAGTTGCCAATTGTGATGTAAATCTTGAAGTTTGATTGAGAAATGTTGTAGGTGATATGAAACTAGTAGTTTGCTTGGGAGTTGTCGTATTTGATGTGAAAGTGGTAGATTGCTCAGGAGTTAATGTGTCTGATGTTGAAGTTACTGTTGACTCTGGAGTTACCAATTGTGATGGAAAACTGGATGTTTGATTGAGAAATGTTGTTAGTGATGTGAAACTAGTAGTTTGCTTGGGAGAGTTGTCGTATTTGATGTGAAAGTGGTAGATGGCTCAGGAGTTAATGTGTGTAATGATGAATTTGAAATTGGCTCCGGAGTTACCAGTTGTGATGTGAAACTGGAAGTTTGATTGAGAAATGTTGTAGATGATGTTAAACTAGTAGTTTGCTTGGGAGTTGTCGTATTTGATGTGAAAGTGGTAGATGGTTCAGGAGTTGATGTGTGTAATGATGAAGTTGTAATTGGCTCCGGAGTTACCAATTGTTTTGTGAAACTGGAAGTTTGATTGAGAAATGTTGTAAGTAATGTGAAACTAGTAGTTTGCTTGGGAGTTGTCGTATTTGATGTGAAAGTGGTAGATGGTTCAAGAGTTGATGTGTCTGATGTTAAGTTTGCTTTTGACTCTGGAGTTACCAATTGTGATGTGAAACTGAAAGTTTGATTGAGAGATAATGTAGGTGATGTGAAACTAGTAGTTTCCTTGGTAGTTGTCGTATTTGATGTGAAAGTGGTAGATTGCTCAGGAGTTGATGGAACTGATGTTAAATTTGCTTTTGACTCTGGAGTTACCAATTGTGATGGAAAACTGGATGTTTGATTGAGAAATGTTGTAGGTGATGTGAAACTAGTAGTTTGCTTGGGAGTTGTCGTATTTGATGTGAAAGTGGTAGATTGCTCAGGAGTTAATGTGTCTGATGTTAAATTTGCTGTTGACTCTGGAGTTACCAATTGTGATGGAAAACTGGATGTTTGATTGAGAAATGTTGTAGGTGATGTGAAACTAGTAGTTTGCTTGGGAGTTGTCGTATTTGATGTGAAAGTGGTAGATGGCTCAGGAGTTGATGTGTCTGATGTTAAATTTGCTGTTGACTCTGGAGTTACCAATTGTGATGTAAAACTTGAAGTTTGATTGAGAAATGTTGTAGGTGATGTGAAGCTAGTAGTTTGCTTGGGAGTTGTATTTGATGTGAAAGTGGTAGATGATTCAGGAGTTGACGTGTTTGATGTTAAATTTGCTGCTGACTCTGGAGTTGCCAATTGTGATGTAAAACTTGAAGTTTGATTGAGAAATGATGTAGGTGATATGAAACTCGTAGTTTGCTTGGGAGTTGTCGTATTTGGTGTGAAAGTGGTAGATTGCTCAGGAGTTAATGTGTCTGATGTTGAATTTACTGTTGACTCTGGAGTTACCAATTGTGATGTGAAACTGGATGTTTGATTGAGAAATGTTGTTAGTGATGTGAAACTAGTAATTTGCTTGGGAGTTGTCGTATTTGATGTGAAAGTGGTAGATGGCTCAGGAGTTAATGTGTGTAATGATGAATTTGAAATTGGCTCCGGAGTTACCAGTTGTGATGTGAAACTGGAAGTTTGATTGAGAGATAATGTAGGTGATGTGAAACTAGTAGTTTGCTTGGGAGTTGTCGTATTTGATGTGAAAGTGGTAGATTGCTCAGGAGTTGATGTGTCTGATGTTAAATTTACTGTTGACTCTGGAGTTACCAATTGTGATGGAAAACTGGATGTTTGATTGAGAAATGTTGTTAGTGATGTGAAACTAGTAGTTTGCTTGGGAGTTGTCGTATTTGATGTGAAAGTGGTAGATGGTTCAGGAGTTGATGTGTGTAATGATGAAGTTGTAATTGGCTCCGAGTTACCAATTGTTTTGTGAAACTGGAAGTTTGATTGAGAAATGTTGTAAGTAATGTGAAACTAGTAGTTTGCTTGTGAGTTGTCGTATTTGATGTGAAAGTGGTAGATGGTTCAGGAGTTGATGTGTCTGATGTTAAGTTTGCTTTTGACTCTGGAGTTACCAATTGTGATGTGAAACTGAAAGTTTGATTGAGAGATAATGTAGGTGATGTGAAACTAGTAGTTTCCTTGGTAGTTGTCGTATTTGATGTGAAAGTGGTAGATTGCTCAGGAGTTGATGGAACTGATGTTAAATTTGCTTTTGACTCTGGAGTTACCAATTGTGATGGAAAACTGGATGTTTGATTGAGAAATGTTGTTAGTGATGTGAAACTAGTAGTTTGCTTGGGAGTTGTCGTATTTGATGTGAAAGTGGTAGATGGCTCAGGAGTTGATGTGTGTAATGATGAATTTGAAATTGGCTCCAGAGTTACCAATTGTGATGTGAAACTGGAAGTTTGATTGAGAAATGTTGTAGGTGATGTGAAACTAGTAGTTTGCTTGGGAGTTGTCGTATTTGATGTGAAAGTGGTAGATTGCTCAGGAGTTGATGTGTCTGATGTTAAATTTGCTGTTGACTCTGGAGTTACCAATTGTGATGTAAAACTGGAAGTTTCATTGAGAGATAATGTAGGTGATGTGAAACTAGTAGTTTGCGTGGGAGTTGTCGTATTTGATGTGAAAGTGGTAGATGGCTCAGGAGTTGATGTGTGTAATGATGAATTTGAAATTGGCTCCAGAGTTACCAATTGTGATGTGAAACTGGAAGTTTGATTGAGAAATGTTGTAGGTGATGTGAAACTAGTAGTTTGCTTGGGAGTTGTTGTATTTGATGTGAAAGTGGTAGATTGCTCAGGAGTTGATGTGTCTGATGTTAAATTTGCTGTTGACTCTGGAGTTACCAATTGTGATGTAAAACTGGAAGTTTGATTGAGAGATAATGTAGGTGATGTGAAACTAGTAGTTTGCTTGGGAGTTGCCGTATTTGATGTGAAAGTGGTAGATGGCTCAGGAGTTGATGTGTCTGATGTTAAATTTGCTGTTGACTCTGGAGTTACCAATTGTGATGTGAAACTGGAAGTTTGATTGAGAAATGTTGTAAGTAATGTGAAACTAGTAGTTTGCTTGGGAGTTGTCGTATTTGATGTGAAAGTGGTAGATGATTCAGGAGTTGACGTGTTTGATGTTAAATTTGCTGCTGACTCTGGAGTTGCCAATTGTGATATAAAACTTGAAGTTTGATTGAGAAATGTTGTAAGTGATGTGAAACTAGTAGTTTGCTTGGGAGTTGTCGTATTTGATGTGAAAGTGGTAGATGGTTCAGGAGTTGATGTGTGTAATGATGAATTTGAAATTGGCTCCGGAGTTACCAATTGTGATGTGAAACTGGAAGTTTGATTAAGAAATTTTGTAGATGATGTTAAACTAGTAATTTGCTTGGGAGTTGTCGTATTTGATGTGAAAGTGGTAGATGGCTCAGGAGTTGACGTGTCTGATGTTAAATTTGCTGTTGACTCTGGAGTTACCAATTGTGATGTAAAACTTGAAGTCTGATTGAGAAATGTTGTAGGTGATATGAAACTAGTAGTTTGCTTGGGAGTTGTCGTATTTGATGTGAAAGTGGTAGATTGCTCAGGAGTTGATGTGTCTGATGTTAAATTTGCTGTTGACTCTGGAGTTACCAATTGTGATATAAAACTGGATGTTTGATTGAGAAATGTTGTAAGTAATGTGAAACTAGTAGTTTGCTTGGGAGTTGTCGTATTTGATGTGAAAGTGGTAGATGGTTCAGGAGTTGATGTGTGTAATGATGAATTTGAAATTGGCTCCGGAGTTACCAATTGTGATGTGAAACTGGAAGTTTGATTAAGAAATTTTGTAGATGATGTTAAACTAGTAATTTGCTTGGGAGTTGTCGTATTTGATGTGAAAGTGGTAGATGGCTCAGGAGTTGATGTATCTGATGTTAAATTTCCTGTTGACTCTGGAGTTACCAATTGTGATGTGAAACTTGAAGTTTGATTGAGAAATGTTGTAGGTGATGTGAAGCTAGTACTTTGCTTGGGAGTTGCCGTATTTGATGTGAAAGTGGTAGATGGCTCAGGAGTTGATGTGTGTAATGATAAGGTTGTAATTGGCTCCGGAGTTACCAATTGTTTTGTGAAACTGGAAGTTTGATTGAGAGATAATGTAGGTGATGTGAAACTAGTAGTTTGCTTGGGAGTTGTCGTATTTGATGTAAAAGTGGTAGATGGTTCAGGAGTTGATGTGTCTGATGTTAAGTTTGCTTTTGACTCCGGAGTTACCAATTGTTTTGTGAAACTGGAAGTTTGATTGAGAAATGTTGTAAGTAATGTGAAACTAGTAGTTTGCTTGGGAGTTGTCATGTTTGATGTGAAAGTGGTAGATGATTCAGGAGTTGACGTGTTTGATGTTAAATTTGCTGCTGACTCTGGAGTTGCCAATTGTGATGTAAAACTTGAAGTTTGATTGAGAAATGTTGTTAGTGATGTGAAACTAGTAGTTTGCTTGGGAGTTGTCGTATTTGATGTGAAAGTGGTAGATGGCTCAGGAGTTAATGTGTGTAATGATGAATTTGAAATTGGCTCCGGAGTTACCAGTTGTGATGTGAAACTGGAAGTTTGATTGAGAAATGTTGTAGATGATGTGAAACTAGTAGTTTGCTTGGGAGTTGTCGTATTTGATGTGAAAGTGGTAGATTGCTCAGGAGTTGATGTGTCTGATGTTAAATTTGCTGTTGACTCTGGAGTTACCAATTGTGATGGAAAACTGGATGTTTGATTGAGAAATGTTGTAGGTGATGTGAAACTAGTAGTTTGCTTGGGAGTTGTCGTATTTGATGTGAAAGTGGTAGATTGCTCAGGAGTTGATGTGTCTGATGTTAAATTTGCTGTTGACTCTGGAGTTACCAATTGTGATGTGAAACTGGAAGTTTGATTGAGAGTTAATGTAGGTGATGTGAAACTAGTAGTTTGCTTGGGAGTTGTTGTATTTGATGTGAAAGTGGTAGATTGCTCAGGAGTTGATGTGTCTGATGTTAAATTTGCTATTGACTCTGGCGTTACCAATTGTGATGTGAAACTGGAAGTTTGATTGAGAAACGATGTAGGTAATGTGAAACTAGTAGTTTGCTTGGGAGTTGTCGTATTTGATGTGAAAGTGGTAGATGGCTCAGGAGTTGATGTGTCTGATGTTAAATTTGCTGTTGACTCTGGAGTTACCAATTGTGATGTAAAACTTGAAGTTTGATTGAGAAATGTTGTAGGTGATGTGAAGCTAGTAGTTTGCTTGGGAGTTGTCGTATTTGATGTGAAAGTGGTAGATGGCTCAGGAGTTGATGTGTGTAATGATGAATTTGAAATTGGCTCCGGAGTTACCAGTTGTGATGTGAAACTGGAAGTTTGATTGAGAAATGTTGTAGATGATGTTAAACTAGTAGTTTGCTTGGGAGTTGTTGTATTTGATGTGAAAGTGGTAGATTGCTCAGGAGTTGATGTGTCTGATGTTAAATTTGCTATTGACTCTGGCGTTACCAATTGTGATGTGAAACTGGAAGTTTGATTGAGAAATGATGTAGGTAATGTGAAACTAGTAGTTTGCTTGGGAGTTGCCGTATTTGATGTGAAAGTGGTAGATGATTCAGGAGTTGACGTGTTTGATGTTAAATTTGCTGCTGACTCTGGAGTTGCCAATTGTGATGTAAATCTTGAAGTTTGATTGAGAAATGTTGTAGGTGATATGAAACTAGTAGTTTGCTTGGGAGTTGTCGTATTTGATGTGAAAGTGGTAGATTGCTCAGGAGTTAATGTGTCTGATGTTGAAGTTACTGTTGACTCTGGAGTTACCAATTGTGATGGAAAACTGGATGTTTGATTGAGAAATGTTGTTAGTGATGTGAAACTAGTAGTTTGCTTGGGAGTTGTCGTATTTGATGTGAAAGTGGTAGATGGCTCAGGAGTTAATGTGTGTAATGATGAATTTGACATTGGCTCGGAGTTACCAGTTGTGATGTGAAACTGGAAGTTTGATTGAGAAATGTTGTAGATGATGTTAAACTAGTAGTTTGCTTGGGAGTTGTCGTATTTGATGTGAAAGTGGTAGATGGTTCAGGAGTTGATGTGTGTAATGATGAAGTTGTAATTGGCTCCGGAGTTACCAATTGTTTTGTGAAACTGGAAGTTTGATTGAGAAATGTTGTAAGTAATGTGAAACTAGTAGTTTGCTTGGGAGTTGTCGTATTTGATGTGAAAGTGGTAGATGGTTCAGGAGTTGATGTGTCTGATGTTAAGTTTGCTTTTGACTCTGGAGTTACCAATTGTGATGTGAAACTGAAAGTTTGATTGAGAGATAATGTAGGTGATGTGAAACTAGTAGTTTCCTTGGTAGTTGTCGTATTTGATGTGAAAGTGGTAGATTGCTCAGGAGTTGATGGAACTGATGTTAAATTTGCTTTTGACTCTGGAGTTACCAATTGTGATGGAAAACTGGATGTTTGATTGAGAAATGTTGTAGGTGATGTGAAACTAGTAGTTTGCTTGGGAGTTGTCGTATTTGATGTGAAAGTGGTAGATGGCTCAGGAGTTGATGTGTCTGATGTTAAATTTGCTGTTGACTCTGGAGTTACCAATTGTGATGGAAAACTGGATGTTTGATTGAGAAATGTTGTTAGTGATGTGAAACTAGTAGTTTGCTTGGGAGTTGTCGTATTTGATGTGAAAGTGGTAGATGGCTCAGGAGTTGATGTGTCTGATGTTAAATTTGCTGTTGACTCTGGAGTTACCAATTGTGATGTAAAACTTGAAGTTTGATTGAGAAATGTTGTAGGTGATGTGAAGCTAGTAGTTTGCTTGGGAGTTGTATTTGATGTGAAAGTGGTAGATGATTCAGGAGTTGATGGAACTGATGTTAAATTTGCTTTTGACTCTGGAGTTACCAATTGTGATGGAAAACTGGATGTTTGATTGAGAAATGTTGTTAGTGATGTGAAACTAGTAGTTTGCTTGGGAGTTGTCGTATTTGATGTGAAAGTGGTAGATGGCTCAGGAGTTGATGTGTGTAATGATGAATTTGAAATTGGCTCCAGAGTTACCAATTGTGATGTGAAACTGGAAGTTTGATTGAGAAATGTTGTAGGTGATGTGAAACTAGTAGTTTGCTTGGGAGTTGTTGTATTTGATGTGAAAGTGGTAGATGGCTCAGGAGTTGATATGTCTGATGTTAAATTTGCTGTTGACTCTGGAGTTACCAATTGTGATGTGAAACTAGAAGTTTCATTGAGAGATAATGTAGGTGATGTGAAACTAGTAGTTTGCTTGGGAGTTGTCGTATTTGATGTGAAAGTGGTAGATGGCTCAGGAGTTGATGTGTGTAATGATGAATTTGAAATTGGCTCCAGAGTTACCAATTGTGATGTGAAACTGGAAGTTTGATTGAGAAATGTTGTAGGTGATGTGAAACTAGTAGTTTGCTTGGGAGTTGTTGTATTTGATGTGAAAGTGGTAGATTGCTCAGGAGTTGATGTGTCTGATGTTAAATTTGCTGTTGACTCTGGAGTTACCAATTGTGATGTAAAACTGGAAGTTTGATTGAGAGATAATGTAGGTGATGTGAAACTAGTAGTTTGCTTGGGAGTTGCCGTATTTGATGTGAAAGTGGTAGATGGCTCAGGAGTTGATGTGTCTGATGTTAAATTTGCTATTGACTCTGGAGTTACCAATTGTGATGTGAAACTGGAAGTTTGATTGAGAAATGTTGTAGGTAATGTGAAACTAGTAGTTTGCTTGGGAGTTGCCGTATTTGATGTGAAAGTGGTAGATGATTCAGGAGTTGACGTGTTTGATGTTAAATTTGCTGCTGACTCTGGAGTTGCCAATTGTGATGTAAATCTTGAAGTTTGATTGAGAAATGTTGTAGGTGATATGAAACTAGTAGTTTGCTTGGGAGTTGTCGTATTTGATGTGAAAGTGGTAGATTGCTCAGGAGTTAATGTGTCTGGTGTTGAAGTTACTGTTGACTCTGGAGTTACCAATTGTGATGGAAAACTGGATGTTTGATTGAGAAATGTTGTTAGTGATGTGAAACTAGTAGTTTGCTTGGGAGTTGTCGTATTTGATGTGAAAGTGGTAGATGGTTCAGGAGTTGATGTGTGTAATGATGAAGTTGTAATTGGCTCCGGAGTTACCAATTGTTTTGTGAAACTGGAAGTTTGATTGAGAAATGTTGTAGGTGATGTGAAACTAGTAGTTTGCTTGGGAGTTGTCGTATTTGATGTGAAAGTGGTAGATGGCTCAGGAGTTGATGTGTGTAATGATGAATTTGAAATTGGCTCCGGAGTTACCAGTTGTGATGTGAAACTGGAAGTTTGATTGAGAGTTAATGTAGGTGATGTGAAACTAGTAGTTTGCTTGGGAGTTGTCGTATTTGATGTGAAAGTGGTAGATGGCTCAGGAGTTGATGTGTCTGATGTTAAATTTGCTATTGACTCTGGAGTTACCAATTGTGATGTGAAACTGGAAGTTTGATTGAGAAATGATGTAGGTAATGTGAAACTAGTAGTTTGCTTGGGAGTTGTCGTATTTGATGTGAAAGTGGTAGATGGCTCAGGAGTTGATGTGTCTGATGTTAAATTTGCTGTTGACTCTGGAGTTACCAATTGTGATGTAAAACTTGAAGTTTGATTGAGAAATGTTGTAGGTGATGTGAAGCTAGTAGTTTGCTTGGGAGTTGTCGTATTTGATGTGAAAGTGGTAGATGGCTCAGGAGTTAATGTGTGTAATGATGAATTTGACATTGGCTCCGGAGTTACCAGTTGTGATGTGAAACTGGAAGTTTGATTGAGAAATGTTGTAGATGATGTTAAACTAGTAGTTTGCTTGGGAGTTGTCGTATTTGATGTGAAAGTGGTAGATGGTTCAGGAGTTGATGTGTGTAATGATGAAGTTGTAATTGGCTCCGGAGTTACCAATTGTTTTGTGAAACTGGAAGTTTGATTGAGAAATGTTGTAAGTAATGTGAAACTAGTAGTTTGCTTGGGAGTTGTCGTATTTGATGTGAAAGTGGTAGATGGTTCAGGAGTTGATGTGTCTGATGTTAAGTTTGCTTTTGACTCTGGAGTTACCAATTGTGATGTGAAACTGAAAGTTTGATTGAGAGATAATGTAGGTGATGTGAAACTAGTAGTTTCCTTGGTAGTTGTCGTATTTGATGTGAAAGTGGTAGATTGCTCAGGAGTTGATGGAACTGATGTTAAATTTGCTTTTGACTCTGGAGTTACCAATTGTGATGGAAAACTGGATGTTTGATTGAGAAATGTTGTTAGTGATGTGAAACTAGTAGTTTGCTTGGGAGTTGTCGTATTTGATGTGAAAGTGGTAGATGGCTCAGGAGTTGATGTGTCTGATGTTAAATTTGCTGTTGACTCTGGAGTTACCAATTGTGATGTAAAACTTGAAGTTTGATTGAGAAATGATGTAGGTGATATGAAACTCGTAGTTTGCTTGGGAGTTGTCGTATTTGGTGTGAAAGTGGTAGATTGCTCAGGAGTTAATGTGTCTGATGTTGAATTTACTGTTGACTCTGGAGTTACCAATTGTGATGTGAAACTGGATGTTTGATTGAGAAATGTTGTTAGTGATGTGAAACTAGTAGTTTGCTTGGGAGTTGTCGTATTTGATGTGAAAGTGGTAGATGGCTCAGGAGTTAATGTGTGTAATGATGAATTTGAAATTGGCTCCGGAGTTACCAGTTGTGATGTGAAACTGGAAGTTTGATTGAGAGATAATGTAGGTGATGTGAAACTAGTAGTTTGCTTGGGAGTTGTCGTATTTGATGTGAAAGTGGTAGATTGCTCAGGAGTTGATGTGTCTGATGTTAAATTTACTGTTGACTCTGGAGTTACCAATTGTGATGGAAAACTGGATGTTTGATTGAGAAATGTTGTTAGTGATGTGAAACTAGTAGTTTGCTTGGGAGTTGTCGTATTTGATGTGAAAGTGGTAGATGGCTCAGGAGTTAATGTGTGTAATGATGAATTTGAAATTGGCTCCGGAGTTACCAGTTGTGATGTGAAACTGGAAGTTTGATTGAGAAATGTTGTAGATGATGTTAAACTAGTAGTTTGCTTGGGAGTTGTCGTATTTGATGTGAAAGTGGTAGATGGTTCAGGAGTTGATGTGTGTAATGATGAAGTTGTAATTGGCTCCGGAGTTACCAATTGTTTTGTGAAACTGGAAGTTTGATTGAGAAATGTTGTAAGTAATGTGAAACTAGTAGTTTGCTTTGTGAGTTGTCGTATTTGATGTGAAAGTGGTAGATTGCTCAGGAGTTGATGTGTCTGATGTTAAATTTGCTGTTGACTCTGGAGTTACCAATTGTGATGTAAAACTTGAAGTCTGATTGAGAAATGTTGTAGGTGATGTGAAACTAGTAGTTTGCTTGGGAGTTGTCGTATTTGATGTGAAAGTGGTAGATGGCTCAGGAGTTGATGTGTGTAATGATGAATTTGAAATTGGCTCCGGAGTTACCAGTTGTGATGTGAAACTGGAAGTTTGATTGAGAAATGTTGTAGATGATGTTAAACTAGTAGTTTGCTTGGGAGTTGTCGTATTTGATGTGAAAGTGGTAGATTGCTCAGGAGTTAATGTGTCTGATGTTGAAGTTACTGTTGACTCTGGAGTTACCAATTGTGATGGAAAACTGGATGTTTGATTGAGAAATGTTGTTAGTGATGTGAAACTAGTAGTTTGCTTGGGAGTTGTCGTATTTGATGTGAAAGTGGTAGATGGCTCAGGAGTTAATGTGTGTAATGATGAATTTGACATTGGCTCGGAGTTACCAGTTGTGATGTGAAACTGGAAGTTTGATTGAGAAATGTTGTAGATGATGTTAAACTAGTAGTTTGCTTGGGAGTTGTCGTATTTGATGTGAAAGTGGTAGATGGTTCAGGAGTTGATGTGTGTAATGATGAAGTTGTAATTGGCTCCGGAGTTACCAATTGTTTTGTGAAACTGGAAGTTTGATTGAGAAATGTTGTAAGTAATGTGAAACTAGTAGTTTGCTTGGGAGTTGTCGTATTTGATGTGAAAGTGGTAGATGGTTCAGGAGTTGATGTGTCTGATGTTAAGTTTGCTTTTGACTCTGGAGTTACCAATTGTGATGTGAAACTGAAAGTTTGATTGAGAGATAATGTAGGTGATGTGAAACTAGTAGTTTCCTTGGTAGTTGTCGTATTTGATGTGAAAGTGGTAGATTGCTCAGGAGTTGATGGAACTGATGTTAAATTTGCTTTTGACTCTGGAGTTACCAATTGTGATGTAAAACTGGATGTTTGATTGAGAAATGTTGTTAGTGATGTGAAACTAGTAGTTTGCTTGGGAGTTGTCGTATTTGATGTGAAAGTGGTAGATGGTTCAGGAGTTGACGTGTTTGATGTTAAATTTGCTGCTGACTCTGGAGTTGCCAATTGTGATGTAAAACTTGAAGTTTGATTGAGAAATGATGTAGGTGATATGAAACTCGTAGTTTGCTTGGGAGTTGTCGTATTTGATGTGAAAGTGGTAGATGGCTCAGGAGTTAATGTGTGTAATGATGAATTTGAAATTGGCTCGGAGTTACCAGTTGTGATGTGAAACTGGAAGTTTGATTGAGAGATAATGTAGGTGATGTGAAACTAGTAGTTTGCTTGAGAGTTGTCGTATTTGATGTGAAAGTGGTAGATGGTTCAGGAGTTGATGTGTGTAATGATGAAGTTGTAATTGGCTCCGGAGTTACCAATTGTTTTGTGAAACTGGAAGTTTGATTGAGAAATGTTGTAAGTAATGTGAAACTAGTAGTTTGCTTGGGAGTTGTCGTATTTGATGTGAAAGTGGTAGATGGCTCAGGAGTTGATGTGTCTGATGTTAAATTTGCTGTTGACTCTGGAGTTACCAATTGTGATGTAAAACTTGAAGTTTGATTGAGAAATGTTGTAGGTGATGTGAAGCTAGTAGTTTGCTTGGGAGTTGTCGTATTTGATGTGAAAGTGGTAGATGGCTCAGGAGTTAATGTGTGTAATGATGAATTTGAAATTGGCTCCGGAGTTACCAGTTGTGATGTGAAACTGGAAGTTTGATTGAGAAATGTTGTAGATGATGTTAAACTAGTAGTTTGCTTGGGAGTTGTCGTATTTGATGTGAAAGTGGTAGATTGCTCAGGAGTTAATGTGTCTGATGTTGAAGTTACTGTTGACTCTGGAGTTACCAATTGTGATGGAAAACTGGATGTTTGATTGAGAAATGTTGTTAGTGATGTGAAACTAGTAGTTTGCTTGGGAGTTGTCGTATTTGATGTGAAAGTGGTAGATTGCTCAGGAGTTGATGTGTCTGATGTTAAATTTGCTGTTGACTCTGGAGTTACCAATTGTGATGTAAAACTTGAAGTTTGATTGAGAAATGTTGTAGGTGATGTGAAGCTAGTAGTTTGCTTGGGAGTTGTATTTGATGTGAAAGTGGTAGATGATTCAGGAGTTGACGTGTTTGATGTTAAATTTGCTGCTGACTCTGGAGTTGCCAATTGTGATGTAAAACTTGAAGTTTGATTGAGAAATGATGTAGGTGATATGAAACTAGTAGTTTGCTTGGGAGTTGTCGTATTTGATGTGAAAGTGGTAGATTGCTCAGGAGTTAATGTGTCTGATGTTGAATTTACTGTTGACTCTGGAGTTACCAATTGTGATGTGAAACTGGATGTTTGATTGAGAAATGTTGTTAGTGATGTGAAACTAGTAATTTGCTTGGGAGTTGTCGTATTTGATGTGAAAGTGGTAGATGGCTCAGGAGTTAATGTGTGTAATGATGAATTTGAAATTGGCTCGGAGTTACCAGTTGTGATGTGAAACTGAAAGTTTGATTGAGAGATAATGTAGGTGATGTGAAACTAGTAGTTTGCTTGGGAGTTGTCGTATTTGATGTGAAAGTGGTAGATGGTTCAGGAGTTGATGTGTGTAATGATGAAGTTGTAATTGGCTCCGGAGTTACCAATTGTTTTGTGAAACTGGAAGTTTGATTGAGAAATGTTGTAAGTAATGTGAAACTAGTAGTTTGCTTGGGAGTTGTCGTATTTGATGTGAAAGTGGTAGATTGCTCAGGAGTTAATGTGTCTGATGTTGAATTTACTGTTGACTCTGGAGTTACCAATTGTGATGTGAAACTGGATGTTTGATTGAGAAATGTTGTTAGTGATGTGAAACTAGTAGTTTGCTTGGGAGTTGTCGTATTTGATGTGAAAGTGGTAGATTGCTCAGGAGTTGATGTGTCTGATGTTAAATTTGCTGTTGACTCTGGAGTTACCAATTGTGATGTGAAATTTGAAGTTTGATTGAGAAATGTTGCATGTGATGTGAAACTAGTAGTTTGCTTGGGAGTTGCCGTATTTGATGTGAAAGTGGTAGATGGTTCAGGAGTTGATGTGTCCGATGTTAAATTTGTAGTTGGCTCTGGAGTTAGCAATTGTGATGTGAAACTCGTTGGTTTGGAAGATGGGAAACTTGTAGTTTGCTCAGGTGTCGCTGTATCTGATGTAAAATCGTTAGACCCATTGTGAATTGTGGTGTGTGACATTGTTGTAATGGTGCTTGACGTTCCATCAAACACAGGCCACACAAATCCATTTAGTCCCATTTAAACGTAGAATGTATCTGCCTCCTGTTTCCACTTTAAAACAGCAAGTAATTATTATTAATTTTATTAAAAACGTGAAATGAGATAAGACAACTTAAAGATTAATATATTCTAATGCATGTTGATTATTTATAAAAGAAGACAGATTGAAATGTCAAAATTATATTGATGCATGTTCATCAATTCACATATTATTGACAGTCCAGTCATGTTGATTTTTGATGCTTTGAAAAACGTCATTTAAACCATTAAACAGTGTCAACTTAACATGAATGAATTAGTCAGCATGCTTTTTATAGCAGGTGCATTTCATGTTAAAGGCCTAACATTACCAAACCTAGTGATTTTTTTATTAAAGAAAAGAAATGCATTATCAGTTGACATCTTGTACTATATTTATTTTGATTCTGAAATTTAATCTTGATGGGTGTGAAACTGGTAACTTACTGGAAAAAACTACTGAAAAGCAGTTAATGAATCTTAGTTTTTATCAGACTTACCACTGCATGCATCATTGTTATAAAGCGCGTTTGTGCATTTATCTCCAGGATCAACGGGATCAATGTTCAGACATCCTTAAGAGATCATAAGAAAACATTTCGTATATGAAAAAAACAAACTAACAAACAAACAACAAAAAAACAACATCTACACTAAAGAACAGCAGAGGAATAAAACAATAATAGCGATAATTAAAAATTTTAAGTTAATTTAAAAGTGTGGCCTATAATGTGCATGACATGACAACAGACAATAGCTGACGCTGACACCTTATTATGGATTTTTGATTTTAGAACTAGATTTAAATCAGTTGTTTCAGACAAATTAATTAAAATGTAACAAAATGATTCCATTACTCAAGACACCTGTCACATCTCTGGACTCATTGTTTATGGTTTTCGTCTCGTGCCATGTGCTCCCTGTGCCCTGCCTTCCCTCCATGTTAATTATATCATTGTCTTCAGCTGTGTGTAGTTAATTTAATCATTTAACCTGGTGTATTTAAGTCCTGTGTTTTCAGTTCCATTTGTCCGATCGTCAATGTCCATACGTGGTTTTTGTCCTGCCTGCCTGTTCTACCTGCCTTTGTATCTTTATTTTGGGATTAAATCCATTTAAGTTCAGTTTAAGTCTCGTGTGCTTAGTCTCGCGAAAGCGCGAACGTGACAACACCTGCCAGGTTCTGAGAATTGTAGTGAATTTTGCTTCCGTTAATCTAGGGGACTCGTGTCACCAATGACTTTATGATATTTAGATCACGTGTCACTTAAGTCTTGGTTATGTCACATAAGAATAAGATTGGTGGGATTTTTTTCCTTGTAGAAGAATTTTCTGTATCATCAACACAAGGAAAGACACAAAGAATAATAGATTTTATTAACAAAAGATAGACAAAGTAATTAACAACTACTAAATTAAATAGGAATAAATTGCATAAAATGCAAGTGATTATGTTGGATGTTGCTATGTCAGAGCTGTTCTCTGGCAAACTGTTGCTACTCTGACAGAAATAAGGTAAAGAACCTTATTACACATCAAACAAACACCTTAAAGATTATATGTTATCAACTGCAATCAGTCTATTGTAAATTTTAAAAATCATATACTGATAATACACAACATTGCCAAGGTCTCTGGGGGAGGTTTGGATAAGTGATAGTTACGTTCTCCGTGACTTCATTAACTGGTTGTACTGGGAACAATGCAGTGGGGAAAGGAGTAGGAATCCATTTCGGCAGCCTTGATCCGCTGGAGGATGCTGATCTCCTGGAGCACCAAAAGGTCCTTAAATCTGGAACGCCCTAGAGAAGGTGCAGAAGGTCTTTATCGGTCCGTATGTCTTCTGCCTCTCTGGCCTAGAGACTCAGAACTTGGTCGATCAGCTTTGTCTCTTTAGGATTGAGACTCAGGATGGGCTGCATCTTTTGCTGTCTCGCTGGATGAAGACTCTGAATGAAGTGTGAACATAGATTATTCATTTCCTCGCAGGCTGGAGGAAATGGATAATCTCATGTGGTTGGTTTTCGCCTTCCCTTTAGTGGGCCGTAGGCTTCAAACAGTTGTCTGATAGTGTCTTACCCTTTCAGGCCCAGACTCAGAAGAAGGAGTGTCTTTTAGAAGGGTATCTTTGTCCCTTCCTGAAGAGGAGGACATTGCAATCTGGCACTTCTTCACGTATATACTGTGATTGGCTATTTCCATCAGAGCGGGGGCCATGGTGTGGTTTTCCTCTCTTTTCCTCTTGTGGAACTTATTTGCATAGTCCAAACACAAATTTTTTACCGGTGCATTTCTCAAACCACAACCAGAATACAATGTTACGAACACATTAAGTCCAAACACGATGGATGAATGCATTTGGATGGATCTCGGTGATCTTTCATTGTTTCATCCACCGCTGCTGCATCCAGAGATCCTGAGGTATTTTTATGTCACAGTTGTTTATTGGTGAGTGAAGAGCAGAAACTGCATTTTGACCAATGAGAAGTCCTATCGTTCCTGGGCTTTTTTCCAAAGGTCTTCTTCTTGCCCTCTAAGAAGTATTTGGCCGTTGTCCTGGTGTCTTTATCTGATGCCGTTGGACAGTTTGCTTGATGCTAGTGTGTCAGAGAGGGGCCCCGACATAAACTTGGCCCTAGTGTACAACCAGCTCCTTGCTATATTCTTATGCAAGTGGTTAGTTTTGTCTTGTTTGGTTTTAAACCGTTGTTCAATATTGCAACAATGCAAGCAAGCTGCATTTACATGACTTAATTCATAAGGAAGTTATTTTCCTGTAGCGACGTCAAAATATAATGATTTGCATGTCTGACTCCATCTATTCCATGCATTTGTCAGTTGTGATGCAAAATATCAGATTATATATTATCCTCTCACGCAGCTATAAATGCAGAATTGTGACTGAAGCCCTTCTGATTCTCCCCCATGAGATGGGAACACAATTTTATACATTTTTGTGTCATGAAAAAGTCTGCTTTTTTCCTTTTTTCTGCACTGCAAGACGTTTATTTTATATCGGATGCACTTAAATCTGCCCTAACGGTGCGTTCCTGTCACGTATAGCACTTTAATAAGCAGGATTACTGCGTTTGCATGCCACGCCAAGTCAGAGGCAGTTTATGACATTACTCAGATAAATGAAAACAGGTTGCCGTATTTACATGACCACATGCATTTTAAGCATAATCGGCTTAAGAACGTGCACGTAAACACACTCTTTGTCCTCATTAGATAGAGATACAAACTGAAATGATAAACAATACAAAAGTGGATGAGTCTTATCTTACCTGTCATTGTGCTGATTGTATTGCTGATGTCCATTACGCCATTCTGTGCCTGGCAAAACTCGATTTCTGTAAAAGGGAAGAGATTAACTTATATTTACTAAATGTATATCTAATCTAGAAATAGACAGTGATTGTACCATGACATGCTCTTTCTCAGGAACTTATTACAGAGCTTAATTCAGACTGCATTTAAAGAGCCTCTGTGGATAAATCTAGTTTGGATCAGATTTGGGTCTGCACTGAACGCAGGGATCAGTCACTGGGAACAGATTTGTTCTCTAGTGGTGTTGTGTGTATCTGTAAGGGTCGCTTGTGCACTAAAGTGTCTATTATAGGACGACACACACCTGATGAATTCAGGACCGATGACAGACAGTTAGATCCATCTGGTAACAACCACAGTTTTATGCCTTCAATCGTCTCATTCATTCTGATTTCACAGTTCCCCTCCTGTTTTGTGATGCTGAAACTGTATGCTCTGCACTGTCCTGAAATCACAGAGAGCATTTAAATCTGTTGTATGAAGAACTTTGAACTTAGGAAATAAATAAATACAGTTATTTACCAAAAGAGGAGATATTTATTTCGACAGTTTTTACTGGTTCGTGAGCGGTAAGACATGTCTGCTTTATATCTGAAAGAAAAACAGAAACTGACTCAGTATTGACTACATGGACATCGGTGATCTAATTCTTAACCTTAATCTGAATAGGACATTATTTTTAAGGTGTTTAAATGATTTGCTTTAAGAATATTCCTGTTTTCTTTTATCGGAGTAAAGTCATATACAGCATGAGAATAAACTGGTAGTTTTAAGTTGTGCAAAAATGTATTATTATTTAAACGTTAATTCACATAACTAAACACACAAGCATAAAATAATAATTAAATACATTTTTAAAAGCAAAGATAGTATGATAAGTGTGCATTTTAGTATGCATTTTCGTTAATGTTCATCTTGTCTCAAAATAGCACAGTTAGTAGTAAAGAATCATTTTTAGTATATTATATGCACTTTTTTTAGCCCGTTGGTTGAGTAAAGGGGCATTAAAGATTATTTGTTAAATATAACAAACAGTTCGTGTCTGATTGGTTCAAAGTTTTATCTGAATGATAAGAAAGTTGTATTGAACATCACAACTGAAAACGTGGAATACTAAGAGTCAGATATGCAAAGGATGATGTTTTTATGCCACGACCAGGAAACAGCCTGATTTATTAATAGTCACGAGAACGTGGTTTACTTTGGTTGTCAGGCTACTGATGTGCATGTAAATGGGGAAAATGGTTATTTTACTAAGCTGATATTTGTGAGTTATCAGCTTAAAAGTTTAAGCGTGCTCAAACGAGCTTGTCGGTCGTCTCAAGTGACAAAATACGCAGCATACACACAGTATATTTCACATCTACCTGGTACTGGTGAGGTACTCCCCTTCCAGAAACACTGATCTGTCCAATTGACTTGAATGATGAGTTTTTCTGAGCAGGCTGCACAAAACACAACATTATGAAACTATTAGATAACACTGTATTAGATGTCAAAATTTATAATAACATTTATATAACCCTTGTTCAGTTTAAGCGATGGATGCATGTTACTTATAAAAGCAACATACTTATCTGGCATGAAGCACAACAGATGATCATCAGCCACAGAAAATTCTGCTTTTGTCGAGACATGATTCCCAGAGAGACGCACGGTGTTTCAAAAATAAATCCTTAATCATTTTCTTACTACATTCTTGAGCTGAAGTCCGCAGGCCAGGAGTTTGATGCGTTCACATATGAAGCTGTTTGATTATGATCCGCTGGACACTGGCTTACAGTTCATCTGAACACATGCAAATCATGTTTATTTGAGCTTTAACTGAGAATTTCTGTCTGGTTGCGATCAGATCCAGTTTAACAAGGCACCTTTGCTCAAAAAGAACAAATCAGTGACATTTATATTTAATAAACACAGCAACAAAATGCCAGTGAAACATAATATTTAATATATAATATCCTATACAGAAAATGGCAGATTTCAACATTTCTTGCACTCTAAATTATCTTTAATTAGCTCCTTTGCAATCACATATAAATACAGAGATATATAACAGAGATTTCCAGTTTTTTGTTTGCTTGTTGTGTTTTCAGTAACTAAATATGTTTCACATCTATGTGTGTACTTTTAAAACCTAGTGCATGGGTCTTTATAAAATGGCCATGCAAATTTCTGCATACAAAGGCATGTTGGCATTCATAATAACAATGTAAATTTGTTTATAAATACATTTCAGTGTTATTTGAGTCGGACAGACTCCACAATAACAGACTGTACAGTAACAACAAAGTTTTAAGGTATTTCACTAAAATTAGCCAACTAAAAAAAGCCATAATTTTACGTGCACGCCTTAGTTTAAACAGTTCTTACTCATTTATAAGTGATATTTTTCTTTGTGCTGTTTTTGAGATTTTTTACAAAGTTTCTCCTTAATCAACCCCTGTACAGATCAGTTTTAGAAACCAGTCTGAGACGAAGAAAGCCTTGATTATGCTAGCTAAAAATATTTTACAAAGCATTAATTCTGGATTAAACAGTGGAGTCGGTGCTTTCTGGATCATCTGACAAATTGCTAGCAACATCATTGTGAATGTGGTAGTAATACAGGAAGAGGAAAAACCCTGAAAAAAAAGAATGAGAGAAGCTTATTTCCACTAATAAAAATACATGTGAGATATTAATGTGTCTTTTAAATTATGACTGAAATAATCAAGCTTTTGATTAAATGAACCCCCAACAAAATGATAATAAATAAAAAATAAATAAAAAATTGTTGTAATAATTAAATATAAAAATAATAAATATTTTGCAATCATTAATTAATTAATTCAAATATTTTGCTGTAATCTGTAAGAAAAAATTAAGCATTCTACTAAACCAAATGTGCCGCAGCATGTGATTGTTCCTCACCCTGAAAGGAGTTGAACACAGTGAATATGTAATATGAGGGAATGAGCATCGGTCCATAACTGAAGAACGCCACAGACCACGTCAGACCGAAGAGCAGGAACAAACTCAACACCATCATCAGCTGCTTTCTGAACGTCTTTCTCTTGCCGTCAACTGCTTTTATGTTTCTGGCCTGAACGACCTTAGTGACGATCATGATGAAGATTCCTGTCGTGAAGATGAAAACTAAAGCGTAGTAGCCGATGTTCACTATGTAGTGAATGTAAGGATTTGTAATCCAGCACCTTGAATTAGAAAAGATTGAATTTAAGAAGGTAATCATTTAACATCAATAAACGTATGAGTTTGCGACATCGAATCATCTTACATTCGTGCAACTTTTCCAGACGTACTGTTTAGGGTCAAGGCTTCATATCCTCCTGCGGAAGCAATAGCTACGACTATCGGAGCCGGACACGCTGAAAACACAGAGATAAACTGATTTAAATAAAGGAAAAAGATATTTACAGACTACAGTTGGGATACATTTGATTGACAGTCTGAAAGATGCAAGTACGCAAAGTAAAGATATAGTGTCAAATGAATCAACTTTTGTAAACAGAGCCAGTCTATTCTCAAAAAAGACTCACCCCAGCCCAACACGGTGATCTTCCTCATGTAGTTTGTGATGGTGACGTTCTGTCTGATGAGCCATAAGTACATATGAAGAGCTTGAATGAAGAACCAGGTGAATGAGGCCAGCATGGAGTAATGCAGGAGCAGCGCTATGAAGACGCACGCAGCGTTGTCTTGTGTGTTAGCGACGCTCTCGTTTGACAAAAACGAGGCATTCAGTAGAAACAAAGACACAAACATGTTCATCAAGATCTTCGTGGCCTGGTTTGATTTGGCTTTCCTGTTAAAACATAAAAGAACTGTTCTTGTAACCTGAAATGTAATACTTTTGAGGTTTGATTTCAAGTCTAACTCAGTGTTTTACTTGCTGTTTCTTTGTTACATGTAAAATATTTACTCAGACAAATACAAGTCCAAATAGTTTCTTTACCGTAGCAGGAAATGCATGAATAAAGCGATGGACATAAAAAATATGGAGATGCCGCAGCCGATAGAAGATATCGTGGTCAGTGATTCCAGGTCCTGTGCTGTGATGTTTGTATCTGACTGAGACTGAGGGATCTGAGAAAACCAAATGAAACAGATCAGCTGAAGGATTTTTAAAACCATTTGCTGTTTGGGAACAAATGTTAAATGCTTATCATTTTTGACATTGTTTTTAAGGATATTGCAAGTGAGAAGCTTCTCACCATCAGCACTGCAAAGAACGTCAGATGTGAGCAGGAACACTTGATGGTGTTGTTGATGATTTCTGTCTCACAGCCGAACGTCGTCCAATTAAGCTCTCCTTCAAACAAAAGAGTAAGAAATAATATTGATCATAAAAACAAGATTGTTGACAAGAACTGATCAGTACAGCTATAAATGAGAGTACCTTTGCCATTCCAAGAAACACATAATGCTTTACCAGTCTGTAAAAACACATTCAGATTAATTTTGCTGTCATATTGTCTAATAATTAAAACAAACGTTCAGCAGCAAAAGCTTCATTACCAGATCTTTATGTTTAAAGAACATGTCGATATTGTCGGTAAGGTCGGAGATTTTGGCCTTCATCGTTATTCCATAAACCTCATTGTTCAAAACAATTTCAGTTTCATTCTAAATCATAAAGAGAGCAATCATGAATCAGATGTGTGTGAATATAACTGAGCAAGAAATATTTGCCTGAAAATGTATTTATTAAGAATCTTTCCGTCTAACAAGAAATAAATGCAGTACGTTATTTCTCCATTTTTCAAAACGTAGAATTCCAGCAAATGCAGTTCCATTGTTTTCACCACGTGATTGATCAAAAGCCTCCTTGCTAATCTTTACTAACCAGGAGCAGTTAGTAATCAGGTCACTCTGACCCTCAACAACCTGTGAAAAGAACAATGATCATGATAACTGATGAATCAAACAATTGTTATTTAATTGGATCTCAGCTCTTAGGTTTACCATGGCGTCATCTGAAGAGTAGCATATGTTTATGTCTTTGGTTTCTGTGTTCTTGGCTTGTACATGAAGAAAACCAACACCATCCTCTGTGACGATCATTGCATCGCTTTTATTGCTTTTTTCCAACTCTTCCATCTTAGGCTCCAGATTGTCTAAGGCTTCTCTGTAAATGGAATTAATTACTTGGTATTCTGTAACATAGTTTTAAACTTGATATCCACTGGTAACTGCACACTTACGATGCCTCTGAGGGATCAGTGTATGCACGAGGTGTCATAAAACTTGTAGTTTGTCGATTGTTAGTTGTCGTATGTGATGTGGAATTCATGATTGGATCCTGAGTTATCGTATGCGATGTGAAATTTGGATTTTGTATTGTCACATGTGATGTGACATTAGTAGTTGGCTTGAGCGTTGCTGTATATAATGGGAAACTTGTGAAGTTGGTAGTTGGGTTAGAAGTTGTTGTATGCCATGCAAAACTGGCAGGTGGTTTGGGAGTTGTCGTGTTTGCTGCAAAACTGGAAGTTGGCACAGCGGGAGTTGTCATATCTGGAGGAAAATTTGTATTTTTCACAGGGGTTGTTTTATCTGACACAAAACTGGTAGTAGGGTTGAGAGTTGTTGTATTTAATGCAGAACCAGTAGTTAACACAGGAGTTGAAGTTCCTGCTGCAAAACTGGTGTTTGGAGCGGAAGTTGTCGTATTTAATGCAAAACTGGTAGTTGGCACAGCAGGAGTTGTCGTATCTGGAGAAAGATTTGTATTTTTCTCGGGGGTTGTTTTATCTGCCACAAAACTGGTAGTAGGGTTGAGAGTTGTTGTAATTAATGTAGAGCTAGTCGTTAACACAGGAGTTGATGTTCCTGCTGCAAATCTGGTAGGTGGTTTGGCAGTTGTCGTATATGATGCAAAACTGGTATTTGGGTCGGAAGTTGACGTCTTCAATGTGAATCTGGTACTTGGGTCATAAGTTGTTGTATTTGACATGAGAATGGTAGATAAGTTGGGAGTTAATGTTTCTAGTGCCAAACTGGTATTTGGTTCAGGCGTTGTCGTATTTAATGCAAAACTGGTAGTTGGCACAGTAGGAGTTGTCGTATCTGGAGGAAAATTTGTATTTTTCTTGGGGGTTGTTTCAGCTGTCGCAAAACTGGTAGTAGGGTTGAGAGTTGATGTATTTAATGCAGAACCAGTAGTTAACAGAGGAGTTGATGTTCCTGCTGCAAAACTCGTAGGTGGTTTGGGAGTTGTATATAATGCAAAACTGGTATTTGGGTCATAAGTTGTTGTATTTGACATGAGAATGGTAGTTGAGTTAGGAGTTAATGTTTCTAGTGCCAAACCAGTATTTGGTTCAGGCGTTGTCGTATTTAATGCAAAACTGGTAGTTGGCAGAGCAGGAGTTGTCGTATCTGGAGGAAAATTTATATTTTTCTCGGGGGTTGTTTCAGCTGTCGTAAAACTGGTAGTAGGGTTGAGAGTTGTTGTAATTAATGTAGAGCTAGTCGTTAACACAGGAGTTGATGTTCCTGCCGCAAATCTGGTAGGTGGTTTGGCAGTTGTCGTATATGATGCAAAACTGGTATTTGGGTCGGAAGTTGACGTCTTCAATGTGAATCTGGTACTTGGGTCATAAGTTGTTGTATTTGAAATGAGAATGGTAGATAAGTTGGGAGTTAAAGTTTCTAGTGCCAAATCGGTATTTGGCTCAGGCGTTGTCGTATTTAATGCAAAACTGGTATTTGGGTCATAAGTTGTCGTATTTGACATGAGAATGGTAGTTGAGTTAGGAGTTAATGTCTCTAGTGCCAAACCAGTATTTGGCTCAGGCGTTATCGTATTTAATTCAAAACTGTTATTTGGGTTGAAAGTTGTATTACTTAATGTGAAACTGGTATTTGGCTCAGGCGTTGTCGTATTTAATGCAAAACTGGTAGTTGACAGAGCAGGAGTTGTCGTATCTGGAGGAAAATTTGTATTTTTCTCGGGGGTTGTTTCAGCTGTCGCAAAACTGGTAGTAGGGTTGAGATTTGTTGTATTTAATGCAGAACTAGTAGTTAACACAGAAGTTGATGTTCCTGCCGCAAAACTGGTAGGTGGTTTGGGAGTTGTCGTATATGATGCAAAACTGGTATTTGGGTCGGAAGTTGACGTCTTTAATGTGAATCTGGTACTTGGGTCATAAGTTGTTGTATTTGAAATGAGAATGGTAGATAAGTTGGGAGTTAAAGTTTCTAGTGCCAAATCGGTATTTGGCTCAGGCGTTGTCGTATTTAATGCAAAACTGGTATTTGGGTCATAAGTTGTCATTTTTGACATGAGAATGGTGGTTGAGTTAGGAGTTAATGTTTCTACTGCCAAACCAGTATTTGGCTCAGGCGTTGTCGTATTTAATGCAAAACTGGTAGTTGGCAAAGCATGAGTTGTCGTATCTGGAGGAAAATTTGTATTTTTTTCAGCGGTTGTTTTATCTGCCACAAAACTGGTAGTAGGGTTGAGATTTGTTGTATTCAATGCAGAACTCGTAGTTAACACAGGAGTTGATGTGCCTGCCGCAAAACTGGTATTTGGGTCGGAAGTTGTCGTATTTAATGCGAATCTGGCATTTGGGTCATAAGTTGTCGTTTTTGACATGAGAATGGTAGTTGAGTTAGGAGTTGATGTTTCTAGTGCCAAACTGGTATTTGGCACAGGAGTTGTCGTATTTAATGCGAAACTGGTAGTTGGCACAGCAGGAGTTGTCGTATTAGGAGGAAAATTTGTATTTTTCACGGGGGTTGTTTTATCTGCCACAAAACTGGTAGTAGGGTTGAGAGTTGTTGTATTTAATGCAGAACTAGTAGTTAACACAGGAGTTGATGTGCCTGCCGCAAAACTGGTAGATGGTTTGGCAGCTGTGGTATATGATGCAAAACTGGTATTTGGGTCATAAGTTGACGTCTTTAATGTGAATCTGGTATTTGGAATGGTAGTTGAGTTGGGAGTTGATGTTTCTAGCTCAGGAGTTGTCGTATATGATGCAAAACTGGTAGTTGAAGTTGTCGTATCTGGAGGAAAATTGGCATTTTGCTCAGGGGTTGTTTTATCTGACGCAAAACTGGTAGTTGGGTTGAGATTTGTTGTATTTAATGCAGAACTAGTAGTTAAGACAGGAGTTGATGTTCCTGCCGCAAAACTGGTGTTTAGGTTGGAAGTTGTTTCAGTTTGTGTGAAACTGCTAGCTGGGTTGGGAGTTGCCCTATATGATGCAAAACTCGTAGTTGGATTTTGTGACAGTGGTGTAATGGTGGTTGAACCTCCATCAACACATGTCACGCACAGCCATTTGCCATCTTTAAAATGTAGAACATATCTGCTTCCTTCTTTCCCTTCAACAAATAAATAAACAATAGAAGCATTTTATTGCAATTGTGCAATAACTGAAACTAATATATGATATGTTACATGATATATGAAATGTTGGTTATTTAAAACCAAGCAACACTGTAATTTCAACGTTTTATATACATATTCATCAGTTCACACATTTATTATCGATTTAGTCTGATTATGTAATTCACATAATTTATTTTGTCGTGCTTTCAAGGACTGTTTATTTAAAACAAAAACAATGTCGACTTTTCTTGAATACATTTCTTAGCATGAAATTCAAAACAAGTATATTCATGTTAAACAACTTAGTGATGTGATGTCTGTTCACACTTTACTGTATTTGATTAAGCTTTAATTTGTATGAAACAGGCAATAGAAACAAAAGTAATGTATACATTTTAAACAGACTTACCGCTGCAGATACCTTTGTCGTATGCTGCGTTCCTACATATCTCTCCAGGATCAGCAGGCATGATGTTGAGTTCAACATTCATGTGAAAGTTATATATGTTATTATCTGATTGACATGAAATGCACTCGATGAGTTTCAGCCATCACAAGCACTTTTAGATCATTAAATGCAGTATTCACACAGTTGTGTTAGCAGTATTTTTCATGTCTACCTGGATAAGGGGAGCTACTTCTGTTAAAGAAATATTCATCTGTCAAACTGACTTGAATGTTGATTTGGATCAAATTTTCTGAGCTGGCTGCATAAACAAAAACAACAGTTTATTGTGTAACAATGTATGACATGATATAAAGCTCTAATCTAGATTTGAATCTTTTTTTATTATTATTATTTCATTACATTCATTACACATATTTTTGGATGAGTCTATTTTTCAAAATAACATACTTATCTGGCACGAAGAACAACAGATGATTATTAGCCACAGCAAATTTTTCCTTTGTTGAGACATAATTCCAAGAAACAGCAGCCTGTTGGAGGCACACATTAGCTATGCTATCTGCAGCCTTTGGAAATAAACCTTCAATAATTGTATCATGACTTTGTTGAGATAAAGTCTACAGTCCAAGAGTTGAAAGAGTTTGATCTGTCCACACACAATGCTATTGGATTATAAACCTCAGTATATAGATGTGACGTACAGTTCAGTTGAAAACATGCAAATGATGTTTATATGGGTTTTAAATGAGAATTTCGGTATCTGGTTACATTCAGGTCCAGATTATCAAGTCTTCTTTGTTCATAGAGAATTGTAGAAAAAGTAGAAAAGAATGTGGAAACATTTAGAAGCTTAACCTTTATTAGAGGCAATTAGACTATATTTAAATAATTTGCAATATTTACATTTATATTCCCAAATAGAAAAGTCTGAACAAGTTTGAACTTTTTTCATAGAAACAATAGTACAATCTTTCACATATTTGAAATACATTCACAAATTTACAAGTTTGACTGAAGTCAAGAAATAATTTCCTGTCTCTGAAAGTACATTTGTAAAGAAAATGCCGTTTTATAGCTTCATTAAGAGATAACAGCATCTGTAGTAGTAAACCACATTACATAATGCAAAAAATAACTAAAATTCGGACAGTATTTTTTGTATGTTGTTTTTATACACCAAACGTACACAATATCCATATGTGTCGATTTTATAACGCTGCTATATCTAACAATAACCAAGCATTTAAGGGCGTGTGGATATTGCTTTCATGTTGAAGATGCAAATCTGTTTAGTAGAAAAGGCTCAGTGTTCTTGGAGTCACTCCAGCACGCATGTAATCACATTCAGAATCATGATTATACTTCCCAGTAAACTGAGGTTAATCAATCCTTCTAAAATAATAAAGTTTCAGTTTGAGTTTTTGCACTATGTATTCTTTTTAGGGTTATTATGTGCAGACATATTTTTAAACCGTTCTTTCTTGTGCATAGGTGACTTTTGTCTTTGTTTTGGTTTAAAGCTTCAATTTGGTAAGAATGCATTGTTTCTCCTTAATGTCATATTGATTAACTACAGACCAGATAGAGGTTATTATGTGAGTACAGGAGAGCATAAGTCTAGGTGGACGTCCATGACATGCGGAGTCCCACAAGGCTCAATTCTTGCACCGCTATTGTTTAGCCTGTACTACAGTATATGCTCCCACTGAGTCAAATAATGAAAAAAAAACAAACTGTCTACCACAGCTGACGATTCCCAATTTTCTTAGCCTTATCAAATGACTACATTGATTCCCTCTGCCGATGCACTGATGAATTGAAAAATCGGATGTGCCAAAACTTTAATTTCTGAAGGCGAATGCGTACCTTGACTCTAAGTGTCAAACAACTAAAAATCAAGTGACAGACCAGGATTCTGAGTAAAATCAGAAGATCTAAGCATATCACACCAGTCAGCAGGGCCTTACACTGGCTTCCAGGTACTTTTATCATTGATTTTAAAGTTCTTTTACTTGTTTATAAATCACTTAATGCCATAGGGCCTGACTATGACTGAATATAAACCTAACAGAGCACGCAGATCATTAGGATCGAATCAGTTAGAAATACCAAGGCTTCACAGAAGAAATCAGATGTGCTAAAACATTAGTCACATTTAAATCCAGACTCAAAACCCATCTGTTTAGTTATTGAATGTACACTGACTATACTCTGTTCTATGTATAATCATTTTCTATTTGTATTTTGTTTTATTTTCATTTTAAAATACCATTTTAAAGGTTTTTAAATCCTTTATTTTATTGTTTTGATGATTTTTTAAAAATTATTTCCTTGCTTTGCCTAAACAATGACAGAACAGTTCAAGAAAGATTTCTGCTAAATTTTTTGGCTAGTTATAAATATTTTCCAATGCAGTAACTCTGGATTGAGCAATGGTTGTAGTGGAGTCAGTGTTTCCTGGATCATCTGAGAAATCGCCCGTGATGTCTTTGTGAATGTGGTAGTAATACAGGAAGAGGAAAAACCCTGCAAAAAGGATTAGAGAAATGAAATAATAAATCATTAAACATAGCTCCAATTATTTGCAGATACCTGAAGGAAAAAAACAGAAGCATTCTACTAAACCAAATGTGCCGCAGCATGTGATTGTTCCTCACCCTGAAAGGAGTTGAACACAGTGAATATGTAATATGAGGGAATGAGCATCGGTCCATAACTGAAGAACGCCACAGACCACGTCAGACCGAAGAGCAGGAACAAACTCAACACCATCATCAGCTGCTTTCTGAACGTCTTTCTCTTGCCGTCAATCACTTTTATGTTTCTGGCCTGAACGACTTTAGTGACGATCATGATGAAGATTCCTGTCGTGAAGATGAAAACTAAAGCGTAGTAGCCGATGTTCACTATGTAGTGAATGTAAGGATTTGTAATCCAGCACCTTGAATTAGAAAAGAATGAATTTAAGAAGGCAATCATTTAACATCAATAAACGTATGAGTTTGCGACATCGAATCATCTTACATTCGTGCAACTTTTCCAGACGTACTGTTTAGGGTCAAGGCTTCATATCCTCCTGCGGAAGCAATAGCTACGACTATCGGAGCCGGACACGCTGAAAACACAGAGATAAACTGATTTAAATAAAGGAAAAAGATATTTACAGACTACAGTTGGGATACATTTGATTGACAGTCTGAAAGATGCAAGTACGCAAAGTAAAGATATAGTGTCAAATGAATCAACTTTTGTAAACAGAGCCAGTCTATTCTCAAAAAAGACTCACCCCAGCCCAACACGGTGATCTTCCTCATGTAGTTTGTGATGGTGACGTTCTGTCTGATGAGCCATAAGTACATATGAAGAGCTTGAATGAAGAACCAGGTGAATGAGGCCAGCATGGAGTAATGCAGGAGCAGCGCTATGAAGACGCACGCAGCGTTGTCTTGTGTGTTAGCGACGCTCTCGTTTGACAAAAACGAGGCATTCAGTAGAAACAAAGACACAAACATGTTCATCAAGATCTTCGTGGCCTGGTTTGATTTGGCTTTCCTATTGAAACATAAAAACAATTGTTCTTATAACCTGAAATTTAATACTTTAAAACCATGATCTCATCAGTTTACAAATTGATAATTACTTCAGTCTTTAAATAAAAAAAAATGTAAGTTTAATTCAATGCATTGCTGTTTCATTTTAAATGCATTGGCAATGTCTGAGTGAAAAGTTTTATATATATATAAGATACTCTACCGTAGCAGGAAATGCATGAATAAAGCGATGGATATAAAAAATATGGAGATGCCGCAGCCGATAGAAGATATCATGGTCAGTGATTCCAGATACTGTGCTGTTTCATCTTTAGATGGCAGAGACTGAATCGTTGGAGAAAAGACAGATCAGCTTGATGATTGTTTTTTTGTGTTGTTGTTTTCATTTCTACAATGTCATCATGCTATCCATCAAAAAGATCTCAACAGTTTTAACTAGATGGCAATGTTCATTGCCCGGGAGAGGTTATCTTGGTTCACTTCATTTTCATTTTGCTCACTGCGGGCAACATCAGAGTAGTGAAGAGTCCAGCCCCTTTCGAGGAGATGGGTTCCAGAGCCCAAGCTGCAAGTGGAGGTGAGCCTGACTATCTCTAGCCGGTATCTCTCCACCTCCCACAGCAACTCAGGCTCCTTCCCCCCCAAGGAGGTGACATTCCATGTCCCTAAAACCAGATTCTGTGTACAGGGATTGGGTTGCCGAGGTCCCCGCCTTCGGCTGCCGCCCAAACCACAAAGCACCCTTACGGTCCCTCCTGCAAGTGGTGGGCCTACGGGAGGATAGCCCCACGTCGCTCATTCGGGATTGGCCCGGCCAGGTCCGTGGGGCAAGACCTGGCCACCAGGCACTCGCATGCCAGCCCCAGGCCTGGCTCCAGGGTGGGGCCCCGGCTGCGCCATGCCGGGCGACGTTATGGTATTATTCCGTGTTCTTTCCATAAAGGGGGGGTGGACTGCTCTTTGTCTGGCTTGTCACCTAGGACCTGTTTGACTTGGGAGACACTACCAGGGGCATATAGCTCCGGACAACATAGCTCCTATTCAGGCACTCAAACCCCTCCACCACGTTAAGGTGGCGATCCTAAGGTTTCTTTCATATAAATATAATCTTTCTCATTTCAATTCATGTATCACTTTACCTAATTAATGTTCTGTATAATTATTGCTAGTATATTAATTATGCCCGTGTGTGATGATAAATGAGTGTCTCATGATTTCTTTCACAAATTAAAAAATACGTCTGAATCATTCACCCTAGCAACCCAAACCCAAATCGGCATATCTTCAAATCTGAATGTCATAGAGACATGGGAGTTTATATCATTCATACTGACAAGCAGTCTTTGGTGTATCTTTACTGGCCACTGCCAAGCTGCTTCCTAGCAACCAAACAATATACCCTAGCAAGACCTTTATCTATGCATCAGAATATCGTATAGACATGGGATTTGTTTTTTTTTGACTCACGCTAGCAAATAGGTATACCAACACACTACACATGCCAGCAGTGAATAGCTAGATGCTAATAGCAATTAGCTAAGCAATAAAAAAAAAATAGCAAAAATTATAGTTTGACATGATGCTAGTGCTGAGTTTTGCCACAGCAAGCAGCACTCGCATTTTCTTCAGAAAATGCACATATCTAGTTATTATTATTATTAATATAACCTTTATATATCTAGAAGAAGCACTCTGAGATGAGTCCTGACCAAGCATTTTGGATGTTGACATCTTTTTTCACTTGCATAGTTCACTTGCATACACATGAATTAAAAAAAACAAATGGATGAACTTCTCACCATCAGCACGGCAAAGAACGTCAGATGTGAGCAGGAGCACTTTATAGTGTTGTTGATGATTTCTGTCACACAGCCGAACGTCGTCCAAATAAGTTCTCCTTCAAAGAAATTAGAGAAATGAATGAAAGTAATTATACATGAATTATATAAAATATACTGGGTTTGTGAATAGAATCATGAATAAATGCACCTTTGCCGTCCCAAGAAACGCAGGACACATTTCCTGTTAAAACCTGTTAAAAACGTGTTCATTTTCATTTTCATTTCACTGTGTAATATAATAAGTCTTGCAACAAAACCTTCATTACCTGGTTTTTAGTTTTAATGGTCATCTTAATATTGTCCATAAGGTTGGAGATGTTGGCACCCATCGTTATTCCATAACTCTCATTATTCAAAACAGTGTGGGTTTCTGTTTTATTCTAAATCGAAAACCATAACAGAGCAATCAAATATAAATGTTTATCAATTCAACAGATCAAGAAACATTTGTCCAAGCAGAAAGTACAGTGAAAAAAAGACATGATGCAAACCTTATTTCCCATGTTTATGAATCGTAAAACCCCAACAAATGCACTTCCGTTGTTTTCCAATCGTGATTTATCAAAGGCTTCACCGGGAATCTTTACAGACCAGGGATAACCTATCTGGTTTCCCTCGACAACCTACGAAAAGAAGAAATGGTGTTGATAAATGTTAATTCCTCTCCAGAAGGACTAGTGCTTCTCAGGCCTTACGTTTATCATGTTCTGGCTTGAAGAGTAGCATATGTTGATGTCTGTGGTTGGCTTGTCCTTGGGCTGTCTTTGGAGAACACCAATAACATCCCCGATGACGATCGCCGCATTGGTTTTTTTGCTTTTTTCCATCAGCTCAAACAGCGACTCTACTTTTTCCAGGTTTTCTCTGTAAAATGGATTAAATCACTTAATATTATGTAATTAAGTTTTGGATTTGAACTCTGCCGGTAACTGCACACTCACGTTGCCGTTTCAGGCTCAATATTATCTGTGTTTGTCTGTGGTTTTCCTGTGTTATTCTGCCCATCTGATAGATCGATAGTCATCTCAGGCGGTGGGACAGTTGCCTCTGGAGTTTTGTCATCTGGAACGAAATTGGTAGTTGGATTATTAGTTGTCGTACGTGATGTTGAAATATTAGTTGGATTGCTAGTTGTCGTAGGTGATGTTGAAATATTAGTTGGATTGCTAGTTGTCGTACGTGATGTTGAAATATTAGTTGGATTGCTAGTTGTCGTAGGTGATGTTGAACTGGTAGTTGGATTGCTAGTTGTCGTAGGTGATGTTGAAATATTAGTTGGATTGCTAGTTGTCGTAGGTGATGTTGAAATATTAGTTGGATTGCTAGTTGTCGTAGGTGATGTTGAAATATTAGTTGGATTGCTAGTTGTCGTACGTGATGTTGAAATATCAGTTGGATTGCTAGTTGTCGTAGGTGATGTTGAAATATTAGTTGGATTGCTAGTTGTCGTAGGTGATGTTGAACTGGTAGTTGGATTGCTAGTTGTTGAACTGGTAGTTGTCGATGTTTCATCAGTGCAGTTCACACACATCCATTCACTGCCATTTAAATGCAGAATGTATCCGTTTTCTTTGTTCTCTTAAACACAAATAAAACAGTGGATTGCATTTTATTGCAGTTGTCCAAGAATTGAAAAAATACCTGATGCATGTACATCAATGCACATATTCATCAATGATTTTCTCAGGCAAATGCATTCTGTTTAAAAGGCTCAAGAAATACGCTCACAGCAATGCTGGAAATAAAAAGGCTGTCAGTTCAAATCGTGCTATACTTTTAATTCTTATATCAAACTTTAAAAACCTTACCGCGGCACGTGCTATTTCCATATACAGTATTTTTACATTTATTTTCAGGATCAACAGGAGTGATGCTCAAACAACCTTAAGAGAACATGAAACATAATTAAACATAACAGAGCATAAGTGGAGTGTATGATTTGAGATATAGACTTGGAACAGCATGGAAGGTATTAAAGGACAGAGTTAAAACTGGTTATGTAATAAAGGTTTTACTGTATGTAGTTTCCAGAATATTTGTTCTGTTTGATTGAGCACTTTGAGCCCAGGAGCACTGCTTTATAATGTTCGCAAAAAAGGATATGTCCTGATGATATTTTCTATTGTTTAATTCTGTTTTCTGTTTAGCAGTTTAGTTAAGCAGGGTCTGAAATAGTTTAAGTTAGATTAGTTTGGGCGGATAGTTTGTTTGCAGTGCTTTACAGAATAAAAATAACACATAACACACAGGTACATGAAGACTTCTGCATTTACATTTGCATTGTTTGCCATATGCAATATGTTTATATAGTACTTCATATCAGATGTCAAACAGACATTTATTAAATGTCTTCAGGATGTTTATGACTTAGAAAGTATGTATAAATTACATCTAGGACAGGTTTTATCATATTTTGTGAATTTTTTTTAAATGTGATTTTAATGTGATTTCAGTCATTGAAAAATTATAGATTATAATCGAAAATAATCGCAATTAATTGCATACAAAATGAAAGTATTTGTTTACATAATATATGTGTGTGTGCTGTGTTTTTTTATTATGTATATATTAAAACCAACCCATACGGCATATATTTTGAAAATACTTACAGGTATATACATTTATATTTTTATATTATTATATTATATATAAATATATTTAATATATAAACATAACATATTTTCACAAGTACATACATGCATGTGTTTGTATTTACATATTAAATATATACCGTACTTTTCTTTTGGATTCTTTTGGATGCAATTTGACAGCGCTAACATAAATACGCGTCACAGTACGTTACGTTACATTTGCATAATCGGTGTTTTTATAAGTAAAACGTCGGTATTTATCCTAATATATTCAAATATACTTGTGTTATGTTGATTTAAAACCAAAAGCTGCAAAATGCACACTAGAATTTATGGCAGATTTGGTACTAAATATTGCTTTATGTTGAACAATCTGATTACAAACACCAAGTAAATCTTAAAGCAGTCTAACCAGCAAAAGAGCTTAGTTAATGTTCACCTTGATATGGAGGCCTGCTACATTCAGCGGCATGCTCTCAATGCTGCAAAATTTGTAAACGGGTGCATGCAACGGACAATGCAATGATTCTGTGACGATTCTAGGATTATAGAAGAGGTGAGATCTCACATGTATCTGGATGAGTGCCTGTGCAGGTGGAGGTGACGGAGGGGCAGCTGCTGGGGATGTTAGTGATGGGGGTAACGGTGCTCTGGCAAAGCCCAGCATTATATGATCTGCATCCTGCAGGAATGGAAGAGACACACAAAACTGAACTGTTCTGAAGTAGTCTAAAATAGTTAGCTCTTTCTGGGAACTCATTACAGAGCTTAAAGGACAACGCTCGCACGGACTCCATTCAAATCATTTCATTTGTATACTTTCTGTCTATTTTTCGGCTGATGAAATGTCCAGAATTCAAAATGCAGCTCTTGCATGCAAACACGAACGTGTGGAAAGTTCGGCGTTTATCGTAGGACGGCACGTACCTTCTGAACTCAGGGCGTTGGAGGGAAGGCATTGAGATGTGTTTGGGAGAAACCACATTTGTATGTTTTTAACCGTCTCATTCATTCTTACTTCATATTTCCCCCCATCGTTTGTTATGCTGAAACTGTATGAATTGCACTGTCCTACAGACAAGAGAGAATATTATATGTATATATATATATATATGTATATATATATATATATATATATATATATATATATATATATATATATGTATATATATTTGTTTTTGTTTTTTTGTTTTTTTACAATTCTCAAGAATCGTTTATAGTTAGAAGACATGCAGGCACTATAAAAAAAATAATAAAAAAAAAACTTGTTTGCTTTGTTGAAATTAAATATCACTTAAAACAAGAGAGACATTAGTTTAATCAACAGAAGTCAAAATATTGTAATATAAGCTGACTGGACAAAACAAGGACAAATAATGAAAATCATTTTTTAAACTTAGTAGCATTGTTATCTGTACAAAATATAGAAATGAAGTAAAACAATATATGATAACATATTTGATAAAATAGAATATTTCAAATGCCTTGGCAAATAATTAGGGGAAAATGTTTACGATGACAAACAAAAATAAATTAAAGCTAAAAAAAAATGAAAAATCTAATATAAAATACATTTGTTGCTTCAAATAAGACTATTACCTGAGGAAGAGGTGTTTTGTTTGACATTTACTATGCAAAAATCTCCTATCAGTGTTTCATTCGCTGGTGGACATGTAACGTTTATAGCTGGAAAAAAAAACTAAACATTAACATTTTTCACAAAATAAATACGCAGTATTCCCAGCCACATTATTATATTCCTTCTCTACCTGAACAGTTTGAGCTGCTGGAGCTCCAGAAACTGGTGTCTGCCAAACTCTCAGCAATTATCATTATTTTTGAGCAGGCTGCACGAACATAGACGACGTTGTAAGTCTCTGTGCAGCAAAAAACACATTCATTCACAGTCTAAATGCATTTTGTTCTTGAAGGAAACATACTTATCTGGCACACGGCGCAAGACGTGATCATCAGCCACAGCAAACTCGGCTTTTTCCAAAACATAATTCCCAGAGACAGGGGTCTGTTGGAGACACAAGCTGGTTTAGTTTTCTACAGACACATGAAATAAGTCCCAAATTGTTGTCTGTGTAGATCCACAGCCCAAGAGTTTTGATGCATCCACATACGACCCCGCCGTGTTGTGAACCGCAGCTCAGCGCCGCTGGCCATTCACACACACCTCATTTGCAAACATGCAAATTTATTTGGGTTTCAACAGTGAACTTCAGTTCACGGTTACATTCACATCCAGTTTATCAAATCACGTTTGCTCACAGACGGCTATTTTGAATGTCAAAATGTAAAATGATGCAAAAAAGCAACCTTACTTTACAATAAATGACACTTGTTTACTTGAGTTTGTTGCTTATGAGCGGCACGCGCACGTGAATGCGTCTGGCTGCGGCGATGTTCATGGGAGCCACCGAAAGCCCATCGCGACGAACAGTGACTTCCAGAATAACTCCCGATTCTCTTCAAATGAGGTTCCTTGAAAAGCTATTCCAGATAAGCATGCAAATCTCTGAATCCACAGGCGTTTGGCCTTCAGTAATATCCTGCAGATGCAAATTTCTTTGTAAAAGAGGTTCATTGTCCGTTTCTGTCTGGCACACACAATTAACACAGATGTTTGTCAGCTTTTCAGTCAAAATAGAGCATTTTAGGTTTGTCATTTTATATAGAACTATCTTTAGAAGAACTCTCTCCTTCAGAAGTGATATGTGACTGATTTGACAGCTAGCTGTTATAACACAAGGTCAGGGAAATATTTATCAAAATAAAAATATATTTTATTAATTGTGACAGCTGTGTACTGTATGAGAAATAAATGTTTTGTAAATTAATTAAACATTTTGTAAATTAATTTCTGCATATATATATATATATATATATATATATATATATATATATATATATATATATATAATTTTAATTATAAATTAATAAAATAAATATTATATATTAATTAAATGATAATTTTTTTTTTTAAATGTTAAAATACATGCAGCATATATTTTGAAAATATTTACACACTAACACATAATATATATGTGTGTGTGTAAACAATAGAAGTTCGTTATAAAATTGTATGCAAAAAATCTATAATAAAAATAAAGGTATTTTATTTTAGGTACATGGAAGCAAATATGTAAATGTAAAATAAATATGTAACACTAAATATATTGTTATATTATTAAAATGGTATTTATTCATGTATGGCATAAAAGTAAAGCTATACTGAAACTGCACTTCAACAAATCTTTGTAAATCATGTCTGAGACCGCTATCATAACCCTCGTCCTGTTTGTAGTTCGTCCTCTGTCCGTCTGGTTGATATGCACTTCACGAAAAGCTGTTTTAAAACATTGTTTCCTAAACTTCACCTCAGAAAATACGGCTCTCCAAATGCCGCCATAATGACCAGCATTAAAATACAGTAGCAGAATAGGCCTAATTATTCAGCTACAGCTATGCACAGTTCAAAAATATTTAAAACATTATAAACACAGTTAATATATTAACATTAACACTGCACTGGGTCTATCAGCAGCAGACTGTTAGTGTAGTTTCTGATAGTCAGTATGTAGTATGTTGTGGAGCATCAGAGTAAAGTGTTTTAAGATGTTAAGCGGTCTACTAGTACTCTAGTGACTAGTATATAGTTGCAAAGTTACCCACTGTAATGTCTAAAGTGCAAATAAAATAAAGCTTCACCCTGAACGCTGCTTACACAGGCAAATAAAAAATGTAAATGATTCAATTAAAATATTCTGTACCTAAAAGTTAAATAGTAACATTCCTGGTGTCCGTGGTGACTAGCTGGTTGGGATGCGAAGAACTCGAAGTTCTGCCACTGTGAAATATCATTAGAACTCAAAACAAAAATCAAGAGCATTGCCGGGTTTCATTTCGAGCGTTCACTGAGCTTCATTGATGCTTGTTAACGTGGCATGCTTTGGCTACTTGACCGTTTAAAAAACACTCTTGGATTGGACTCTGGGATAAGGACAGTGACGAGACACTGCTGGTCTAAAAAGTCCAAAAATAAGATGCTAGAATAAGTTTGCTCAGTCGAGTCTTGATGGATGTATTGTTGCACCATCTAGTAAACCAAGATCTCTGGTCACAACAGAATTCTCCAACTTAGAAATATTGCTAAATCATGGCTATAAAATGATTTTATGCATGCATTTTTTACTACTACTGGGTAAATGCTATCAGACACATATACAGCCTTCAAATTAATCCATTTTTTCCCTTATTTAATTTTATTTACATTTTTATTTAATCCTTCTCCTTTGTGTCCCTGGCTTTGTATTGTCTATTGTATTGTTTTGTATCTGTTGTTCAATGCATAAATAAAATAATAAAAAATAAATAAAAATGAAAAAAACTACTGGGTAAATGCATCCTGCTCAATAAATAAGCTTCAGCTGGTCGTGTACTCAACTAGAATCAACCGGTGTCGGTACACTGGCTACCCGTCAACTATTATTTACTTAAAAGCACTTAATTGTCCAGCTCCCGCAATCCACTGTGTCCATTTCAATCACAAAACGAAGATCTTCTGCCTGCTACATTTCCGGCAACCTTGAAACGTGATGATTTGCATTTGATAAATGTATTAATGTTGTGGATTAATTTCTACCACTGGGAAACAAAGCTTGGCCTTTCTTCTCTTCTTTGCACTTGGCCCCTCCTGACTCGAGGAGGACGAGACTGTGTAGGAGATGGAGGAGACACAGAGGTGGCGGAAGGTGCTTTTGTTCTTTTCGAAGACTTCAAGCATGGCAGCGGAGGGGGTGAAGAGTGTGGAGGAGGAACAGCTGGAGAAGTGGTAGAGGAGGGAGGAGAAAGAGATGTTGGAGAGTGTGGGGAAGACAGAGGAACGAGGTTATGTATAAAAACAGTCTCTGACTCCTTTGTGAGACTCTTTGGATGCTCTGTGGTGAGGCTCTCTGGTTTCACAGTGAAGCAGCTCCACAGTGAGTCTTGCCGACTGCTCCATGGTGAGGCTCTCCATCTACTCCGTGGTGAGGCTCTGTGGTTAACAGTGAAGCTCTCTAGAAGCTCCACGTTGAGGCTCTCCCGCAGCTCAATGGTGAGGCTCTCTGATTGCTCTTTGATGAGGCTCTCCGGCAGCTCCACAGTGAGGCTCTCTGGTTTAACAATGAAGCTCTCCATCAGCTCCACAGTGAGGCTCTCTAGTTTCACAGTGAAGCTCTCTAGAAGCTCCATGGTGAGGCTCTCTGGCAGCTCCACGGTGAAGCTCTCTGGTTACACTGTGAGGCTCTCAGATTACTCTGTGGTGAGGTTCTCCAGCAGATCCACGTTGAGGCTCTCTGGTTTCACAGTGAAGCTCTCTAGAAGCTCCACAGTGAGGCTCTCTGATTACTCTGTGGTGAGGTTCTCCAGCAGTTCCACGTTGAGGCTCTCTGGTTTCACAGTGAAGCTCTCTAGAAGCTCCACGTTGAGGCTCTCCGGCATCTCCACGCTGAGGTTCTCCAGCAGCTCCACGTTGAGGCTCTCTGGTTTCACAGTGAAGCTCTCTAGAAGCTCCACAGTGAGGCTCTCTGATTACTCTGTGGTGAGGCTCTCCAGCAGCTCCACAGTGAGGCTCTCTGGTTTCACAGTGAAGCTCTCTAGAAGCTCCATGGTGAGGCTCTCCGGCAGCTCAATGGTGAGGCTCTCTGATTACTCTGTGGTGAGGCTCTCCAGCAGCTCCATGTTGAGGCTCTCTGGTTTCACAGTGAAGCTCTCTAGAAGCTCCATGTTGAGGCTCTCCGGCAGCTCAATGGTGAGGCTCTCCAGCAGCTCCACAGTGAGGCTCTCTGGTTTCACAGTGAAGCTCTCTAGAAGCTCCACGTTGAAACTCTCTGGCAGCTCAATGGTGAGGCTCTTTGGTTTCATGCCATGCCAGCTACTTTATTTTAAGGTCATTAAATAATGAAAAATGTTGAAAGCTGGCAAATTAGAAGAAGCTGCAAAAAAAAGGTACACAGAAATATTGAACTCCTTACATTTTTATCAGTATTTTCTTCATCAGTGTTGGCAGTTTCTGACTGGTTTTGAGTTGTAAAACATGGAATAAAATGAGCTTGGACAGGTGAAGTTTTATATTTCAATCAATCAATCAATCAATCATTTTTATTTATATAGCGCTTTTAACAACACAGGTTGCATCAAAGCACTGTACAGTATAATGACAGGGATGTATAATGACGAAAGTGACCAATTTCTTATTAAATGCAGACGGTCTCTGTAGTCAATTCAACGATAGTCACTAGAAGTTAAGTGTCCCCAACCAAGCAAGCCAGAGGCGACAGCGGCAAGGAAACAAAACCCCATGCATACAGAATGGAGAAAAAAAACCTTGGGAGAAACCAGACTCAGTTGGGGTCAGTTCTCCTCTGACCGGACGACCAGCACTTAACTTCCAGTTCAATTTTAAACGCTGCTGTGTCAGGTAGTGTAAATGACTTAGTGTGTGCGTGTGTGTGTGTGTGTGCATCAGGATCTGGTGATCTGTCGACGGGCGCATCTAGGTGTTCTGGTCTCTGATGAACATAATCTCTGGGTGCTGATCCACCATCTAGTCTGGATACAAACTGTGAAAACAGATTGAGAAAGAAACAGGACTAATATTAGCGTAGATGCCATTTCTTTTTACGATGTCACAAGTACATCGTATTTTAGGAGTAGTGTTCCCGGTTCCAGCAAATCTAAGTAATGCAGCCTAAAAATCCTTTAACGGATTTGAATAATAAAAGGTGTGTTGGTGTGTTATGTGTAGGCTAAGTTAAAAGATGTGTCTTTAATCTAGATTTAAACTGGCAGAGTGTGTCTGCTTCCCGAACACAGTTAGGGAGATTGTTCCAGAGTTTAGGTGCTAGATAGGAAAATGATCTGCCGCCCGCAGTTGATTTTGATATTCTAGGTATTATCAAATGGCCAGAGTTTTGAGAACGCAGCGGACGTGCAGGACTATAATGTGATAAGAGCTCGCTCAAGTATTGAGGAGCTAAACCATTCAGGGCTTTATAGGTAATTAATAAGATTTTAAAATCTATTCGATGTTTGATAGGAGCCAGTGCAGTGTTGACAGAACCGGGCTAATATGATCATACTTCCTAGTTCTAGTAAGGACTCTGGCTGCTGCGTTTTGGACTAGCTGAAGTTTGTTTATTAAGCGTGCAGAACAACCACCCAATAAAGCATTGCAATAATCTAACCTTGAGGTCATAAACGCATGAATTAATATCTCTGCATTAGAGGTTGAAAGCATAGGTCGTAATTTAGATATATTTTTAAGATGGAAAAACGCAGTTTTACAGATGCTAGAAACATGATTTTCAAAGGAAAGATTGCGGTCAAACAGCACACCTAGGTTCCTAACTGATGATGAAGAATTAACAGAGCAGCCATCAAGTGATAGGCTGTGTTCTAGATTATTATATGTGGGGTTTTTAGGTCCAATTATTAGCACCTCTGTTTTTCAGAATTTAACATTAAGAAGTTACTCATCATCCAGCTTTTTATATCGACTATGCATTCTGTTAGATTATCAATTTGGTGTGTATCACCAGGCTGCGCTGAAATATAGAGCTGAGTATCATCAGCATAGCAGTGAAAGCTAACACCATGACTCCTGATAATATCTCCCAGAGGTAACATGTACAGGTTGAAAAGTAACGGTCCTAGCACTGAGCCTTGAGGAACTCCATATTTCACTTTTGATCGATATGATACCTCCTCATTTAATGCCACAAACTGATAGCGGTCAGATAGATATGATGTAAGCCATGCTAAGGCGCTTCCTCTAATGCCAACATAGTTTTCTAGTCTATCCAAGAGAATGTTGTGATGGATAGTATCGAATGCTGCGCTAAGATGTAATAGCACTAATAACGAGATAAAACCACGGTCAGATGATAGAAGCAGGTCATTAGTAACTCTAATGAGAGCAGTCTCAGTACTATGGTACGGTCTAAAACCTGATTGGAAATCCTCACAGACACCATTTTTTCTAAAAAGGAATACAGTTGTGAGGATACTACCTTTCTAGTATCTTTGACAGAAAAGGGAGATTAGAGATTGGTCTGTAATTTACTAAGTCTTTGGGATCAAGATGTGGTTTCTTAATAAGAGGTTTAACTACAGCCAGTTTAAAGGTTTTGGGAACATAACCTAATGACAATGATGAATTAATAATGTTCAAAATAGGATCTATGACTTCTGGAAGCAGATCTTTTAATAGTTTAGATGGAATAGGGTCTAACATACATGTTGCTGGTTTAGATGATTTAACAAGTTTGTACAAGTCTTCTTCTCCTATAATAGAGAAAGAGTGTAATTTTTCCTAGGGGTTCTAAAGCTCACTATCTGATGTGAAACTGTAGTTGTGGCTGCATAGTTACAATTTTATCTCTGATGGTATCAATCTTAGAAGTAAAGAAATTCATGAACTCATTGCAGCTATACTCTTGGGGCATATTAGCACCTGCTGATGCTTTATTTTTGTTAATTTAGTCACTGTACTGAATAAATACCTGGGGGTTGTGTTTGTTTTCTTCTAAAAGGGATGAAAAGTAATCAGATCTTGCTATTTTTAATGCTTTTCTGTATGACAGCATACTCTCCCGCCAGGCAATACGAAATACTTCTAATTTGTTTTTTCTCCACCTGCGCTCCATTTTCCGGGCTGCTCTCTTTAGGGTGCGTGTGTTGTCATTATACCAAGGAGTCAGATTGTTTTCTTTTATCTTTTTTAAGTGCAAAGGAGCAACTGTATCTAAAGTGCTAGAAAAAGAGAGTGCATAGTTTTGTTACATCATCAAGTTTTTGCATCGTATTGGATGAACTAAGGAATTGAGATAAGTCAGGAAGGTTATTTAGAAAGCTTTCTTTTGTGGTGGAAGTGATGGTTCTACCATACTTGTAATAAGGTGCAGAGTTTACAGGTTTAGCTATACAGAGTTCACACAAGACTAGATAGTGATCTGAAATGTCATCACTTTGCTGCAGTACTTCAACCATTTTAACATCTATTCCATGTGACAGTATTAGGTCTAGAGTATGATTTCTACAATGAGTAGGTCCAGAGACGTGTTGTCTAACCCCAATGGAGTTTAAAATGTCTAAGAAAGCTGATCCTAATGAGTCTTTTCATTATCAACATGGATATTAAAATCGCCAACAATTAAGACTTTATCTGCGGCCAGTACTAACTCAGTTAGAAAATCAGCAAATTCTTTAATGAAATCTGTGCTGTGTCCTGGTGGCCTGTATACAGTAGCCAGTACAAACATGACAGAAGATTTATCACTAGCACATGATTCTGTAGATAATGTTATATGCAGCACCAAAACTTCAAATGAGTTATACTTAAAGCCTGCCCTTTGAGAAGTACTAAGAATATTGTTATAAATTGTAGCAACGCCTCCCCTTTACCTTTTAAGCGTGGCTCATTTTTATAGAAATAATTTTGGGGGTAGATTCATTTAGAGTAATATAATCATCTGGTTTTAGCCAGGTTTCTGTCAAACAAAGCAAATCTAGCTTCTGATCATTGATCAAATCATATACATAAAGTGCTTTTGTGGAAAGTGATCTAATATTTAGTGAGCCAAGTTTTATCGTTTGCTTATTTAAATTATAGGTAGTTTTAATTTGTTGGACATTAATTAAATTATTGCTTTTGAATAGGTTTGGACGTTCTCTGCATATTCTAATTCGGGAACAGACACAGTCTCTATAGTGTGATATCTAGGTGAAAGAGTCTCTATGTGCTGAGAATTAACTGCCTTCTGTGACGTGAGGCAGCTAGCAGACGGTCGGTTTAGCCGGTCTGTCTGCTTCCTGACCTGGGCACTAGTTGGTCATGTTGGAGCTATAAGACTATATGCCATATTTCTAGATAGAAGAGCGGCACCACCCCAGGAGGGATGAAGACCATCTCTTTTCAACAGGTCAGGTCTGCCCCAGAAACTCATCCAATTGTCTATAAAGCCTATGTTGTTCTGCGGGCACCACTTAGACATCCAGCCATTGAGACCCAGCAGTCGGCTGTAAATCTCATCACCCCGGTAAGCAGGGAGGGGACCAGAGCAGATTACATTGTCCGACATCGTGCTTGCAAATTCACACACCTCTTTAATATTATTTTTAGTGATTTCCGACTGGCGAAGTCGAACATCATTAGCGCCGACGTGAATAACAATCTTACGAAATTTACGTTTAGCATTAGCCAGCACTTTTAAATTTGACAAGATGTCAGACGCTCTGGCTCCCGGTAAGCATTGGACTACGGTGGCTGGTGTCTCTATTTTCACGTTCAATAGAATCGCCAATTACTAGGGCACTTTGATCAGGTTTCTCAGTGGGTGCGTCACTGAGTGGGGAGAACCTGTTTGATGTTCTGATCGGAACGGAAGAGCGGTGTTTTGACCCGCGACTAGCCCGCCTCACGGTCACCCAATTGCCCTGCTGCACGGGCTCTGAAGCTGGAACCGAACAATGTACATGATTCACTGTACTAGTCGCATCCAAAGCAGTATCTACAGCCCTCGCATTCTTACTGTCCTCAATTAAAGTTTGATACGTGTCTCTAATTCTAAAACCTTCTCTGTCAGCCTAGCTATTTCCCTGCATTTATCACACGTGAATCCCTGATCGCTAACAGAGAAGGACAAGCTATACATGTGACAGACGGTGCAAGTGACGATGCAGGAGAAGCCATTTACTCACCGTAAGGATTCACTTACCACTCTTGTTTTGATGAGCTTGTGAAAATGGAGCGAACGAGCGCGAGGAACAGATGAACAGGAGCGGGGAAAAAGCCCACAATCGGCGCGAAACGCGGGTGGGAGCGCGAAGTGAATCGGCTAACGAGTACTAACTCACCGCCGAGTTTTAGATTAAAGCGAACGAACTAACAGCAGTCTAATTAGTTAGATTTAATTTAATAGTATCAACGATATGTACACAGTTAAATTATATTTGATCGTTAGAGAAGAGGTGATAAATTGAAAAGCTTAAGCTACACGCAGCTACAAACAAACCAACCTCTCAGCAGACAGGAGCAATCGAGCCTCAGCAGACAGGAGAAATAAAACAGATGGCGCAGGAGTGGGGTCGATATTTCTGTTGTTATAGTTTGCAGCGTAGTTAAAACATAGGCTTCCTTAGAGAAGAACACTTGATTTGCTTTATTATGATATATTGAAAAATGTGATGTGTCTTTTCTTCATCTGAACATTTATAGTGTGTTGTGCAGCTGAAAAGGCTATATCTATGACAAAACCTTGCATGATTATGTGAAACAAATAATGCACAAACGTGAATGTAATTAGTTAAATTATCTAGCATACTGCACATTTATAACCTCCTGTCATCACAAAAGTGCTACCTTGCACTTCTGTAGGCTCTAAACACCCCTTCTTAACCTTATCCAACAGTTTTCTTCATGATTTAAGGATTAATGTGTTAATTATTAACTGTTATTCTTACTCACCAATCAGCACCTTGAGATGGTCATCCAATGACCACTGATTTAAAAAAACCCTCAATCAATCAATCAATCAATTAATTTTATGGCATGGAGCTGTTTAATCATGGATTAACCAAACATAATTACAACACATTAAACACGTATATTAACATAAATAATCCTCTGATAATAATACCAGCATGGCCCAGCTAGTTATTTAGTGAAAGAACAAAGCGTCCGTATATGACGAGTTAGGAGTGAGAACGTGCAGTTACACGTGGAGGCAGGGCAGATCTGATCGCGCTGTCATTGGCTGATCCCTCTAGGCCCCGCCCACTCAATCTTGCACCAATGAGAGAGGCGATGGCTCGTCGATCAGTGAGATCATGCAGCGTGTTTCTCTTCCGGTTCTCTCTGTTTTCTTTTTGCTCTTTTTCTCGAGAGTTTTCTCAAAGAAGCCTTAGACGACTGTAAAGATTTTCTGTAGATTAGGTTTGCTTTGAAAATAAATCAACATGCAAGTTATTTTTTCAATGCCTTTAGGGTTTGAAATGATCCCAGGTACCTGAAACAAATAGGTACTTGTTTTCAGAGCTTTTAACTTCCTCTGCACTAAAAGTAAAACTATTGTGTACCAGCGTCCTCTAGTGTCTAAAGCCAAACCTCCTCGAGATGACTCCAAGGAAGCGGCCAAAACTAAAAATATATGCAGAATTATTTCTCACTGAAGTGTTTCACAGAAAGCGCGTGGGTTATGTTGAATTAAGTGATTTTACAGGCATGTGTTCAAAATAACATCAGCATTCAATGATAAAATATTGATTCAGAATGATTCTAGTATGAAAGTTCACCACCGGTCTGAATGACTATATTTAGCCATATATTTCATATTTTTATCACTGTGTGCGTAACCTTTATTAATTAATTACAGCTTGATGAAGTGTTGAGGCTGTAAATATGTTTTTTATTGTGTGAAAGAAAAATTCTGATTCAACCACAAAATACAGGAAAAATGATAAAATATTATTAGAATTAAAAATGGCAGTTTTCTGTGAAAATGTAATTTATTTTTCTGATCAAATAAATGATTTTAACATGCTTATTTGATGCTCAAGACACATTTTAGTCATAGATAAATAGAAAGTTCAAAAGAGCAGCTTTTATTTGAAATAGAAGTCTTTTCTAGCATTTTAAATGTTTTTACTGTTATTTTCATTCATTTAATGCATCCTTGATACATAAATGTGTTCATTTTTTTAAAAAAAGAAGACATTTTTCCATTTGAGCTTAATATATAAAAATATGCATAGTTCCGACTCGAACTCTGTCGGCGTGAGCTGTGTTTTGTGGGAGTTGTGTAATTGAACTAATCAGCTCTTCTACTGAACTTTAACAGTCCCGTTCATTCAGAGCTGAAAAGAAGTGTGTAGTGATGTACAGTATGAGCAGCGTTCACGGAGTTTCTGCTGCGGTGCTGGAACTTCCAGAGCTTTCTCATTTTTCTAAATTGTATTTATTTGTTTATTGCATGCATGTGTTCCTTTCTTTTAAAATAACTTGTTTGTTTGATTGAATTGCACTGATTTATTCATTTATTTCCATGCATTCATTGATGTATTTATTGTGCATATATTTATTGCACACATTTAATGTATGCATTTTTGAATTTATTAGTTTATTTTTAATGCATGCATATTTATTTATTTATTTGTTTATTTGTTTGTTTTAAATACATCTATGACTTTATTCATTTATTTGTTTGTTTGTTTTGTTTGTTCAGTTATTTAATGCACGCATGCACTTGTTTACTTAATACATACATTCCTTTATTTTTTTAATGCATGTATTAATTTAATGGATGCATTATTTGATGCAAGCGTGCATACATTGATTTACCTAATGCATACATAATTTTTTTAATGCATCTATTTATTTAATAGATACATTATTTAATTTTCTGATGCATGCGTTTCTTCATTCATCTAATGCATGCATCCTCTGGAACCTGGAGATAATAGTTTGCATTGTTAGCCAAGCTCTATATGTTTTTGGATGCTGATAATAACTCCGGATTGATCCTCATCGGTCAGAAATACTCTGATTTGAGTCTGCATCCACGAGCTCCAGAGAGAATGAGTAAACATAATTTATAACCCCAGGAGCTTTTAAATGACCAAAACAAAGCAGCCGCTCATGTTTCTGCCATTAATATTTCATTGGTTTTCTTTTACAAGGTCACAGGGTGGCACTTTACACTGGACATCGGCCACAAACAAACAAACACGCAGAGAAATGACCGCTGGCTGAGAAGATGAAGGTTGGGAGAGACATGTAAAGAATAAAAACTGAAACCTGAGTGAATGTAAAACTGCTTCTGGTTCAGCTTTATCTCATAGAACTCACGCCACAACAATATTCAAAATCACTGGAACCATTCAACAGATGAGTGCATGATATTTATGTTATTTGATATATAGGGAAATATATTTGTATTCGTTTTTTTGATATAGCCAAAACATTTAAACGTATCAAAACCCATTTAAAATTTAAAATGAGTAATCACTGTGTAATATATATATATATATATGTATATATATTTACAGAATCAGGATAGGCCGGAATAAAGCTTTTGATAAATGAGACAATGTTTTTGTCAGTCTTCTGGAAGCAGAAATAATTCTGTAAAAAAAAATGCAAGCCTTAAACTTTACAACAACAACAAGCTTTATGTTTGCAGGATTATTGCCCAGCATCAAAAAAAAAAAATAAAAAATCTATTTGAGGGGGTCACATGGTCAAACTGTATGGGGCAAGTCGTCACAGTGCTCTTTATGAAATAAAGTATTTCAGTCGTTTAAAATAGCCAGCATTTGTATTGTTTTTTTTAGTGTTACATTTATTGGCTCTTTATTGACTCACTGTATTAATGACTCACGGGGCAACTGTGTGCTTTGCTTTTTCAAAAGTTTCATTTTAATATGATTACTTTTACTGTCATTATTTTACGCGTGTAGTCTTTTTAGATGGATATTTGAACTTTGGGGGTGAAATTGTAGTAATATTTAAACTTTTATTATGTAGTGCGTGGTTTTATACACACTTTGAAGCAAATGGTGTTATTTTTATTTTATGTATATTTTTACTATATGTTTTTGAGAAGGTGAATTTTATATCATTTTTACATTTCTATCCTGTAATATTTTGGTTAATTAAAAAAAAACACACACACAACAACAAAATTACTAACACTTAACATAAATATATTAATGCATGTGTTATTTATTAACTTTATTTGCAATGCATTAATATTACACTTTACATTAGGTGGCATTGACTACTCTGTACTTTCATTAAAATTCATCATTTTGTGCAGTTATAGAGTACATCCATGTTTTACAATGTGCTTATATTTTGGATATGCGGTGATATTATGAAAGCTGTCCTCTCTAGTAAAGAGCTGCAGACAGGACACTGTATGATGATTATTAGTTATTATTTGACATCTTCTGTGCAGACGTGCCGTCGTCGCTCACGGTGACATCATGTCCTGCAGACCCCCTGGACGGAGACACCTGAAGCGGTGAAGCCAGGGGGTCTGAGAGCGACAGCATTTCAAACACAGCACAGAAAAGCAGGACGACAGACTGACGCTGAGGTGCTAAACATCCACACAGTCACAGCTCAACCCTACAATCTAAGAAACTATCAAAGAAATACAACATTTCTGATTCGATTAGTTTAAGAGGAAGTACTGAAACTGCTGAAATGATGTAACGGGTAAAACTTGAAATAAACGAAGATATCCATTAAATAAAGAACGAAATGCATGCATTGGAATGTAAATAAATGCATTAAATAATGTATGTATGCTATTTTTTTAGGCCGTATAGGCCACATCGTCACATTGTAAAACAATGTTGGGAAAAAAATACACAAAATACAAACAATTGTTTCACTTATTTTAATATAATGGAAATATATTTTAAATATTTTAATATATGTTTACTTACATTTTCAATATTGAAGTAATATAATGATTTTTATAAAAACATAAATATTTATTCGTATTTATCATATTAAATAGGTTTTATGTATTTATTTGGGCTGTATAGTTATGTTACACAAACTGACTTGACTTGATGACATTGAAATATAAAACAATTATGGCATAAGCACTCCAAAAAAATACTAAACCTTTAACTTAAGTTTAAAAACAATTCTAACTAAAAATAAATGTAATAATAAAATAACTAAAAGTATAAACATTGTGTGTTTTCATACTGGTCATATTTTAAATAATTCAGTCCTATAAATTAATTTTAAGAATCTTGTTTTTGCATTGGTTATTGTTATTAATAATATTTCTATTACCTTTTGACATTCATCTGAGAGTGTGACGCTACAAAAAAGAGTTTAAAGAAGCACTAATGACTCGGAGGTGTGTGTGTGTGTGTGTGTGTGGTGTGTGAGACTGTGTGTATGAGTGTGTGTGTGTGTGTGTGTGTGTGAGAGAGAGAGAGAGAGAGAGAGAGAGAGAGAGAGAGACTGTGTGTGTGTGTGTGTGTGTGTGTGTGTGTGTGTGTGTGTGTGTGTGTGAGAGAGAGAGAGAGAGACTGTGTGTGTGTGTGTGTGTGTGTGTGTGAGAGAGAGAGAGAGAGAGAGAGAGAGAGAGAGAGTGTGTGTGTGTGTGTGTGTGTGTGTGTGTGTGTGTGTGTGAGAGAGAGAGAGAGAGAGAGAGAGAGAGACTGTGTGTGTGTGTGTGTGTGTGTGTGTGAGAGAGAGAGAGAGAGAGAGAGAGAGACTGTGTATGAGTGTGTGTGTGTGTGTGTGTGTGTGTGAGAGAGAGAGAGAGAGAGAGAGAGAGAGACTGAGTGTGTGTGTGTGTGTGTGTGTGTGTGAGAGAGAGAGAGAGAGAGAGAGAGAGAGTGTGTGTGTGTGTGTGTGTGTGTGTGTGAGAGAGAGAGAGAGAGAGACTGTGTGTGTGTGTGTGTGTGTGTGTGTGTGTGTGTGTGTGTGTGTGTGTGTGTGTGTGTGTGTGTGTGTGTGTGTGTGTGTGTGTGTGTGTGTGTGTGAGAGAGAGAGAGAGAGAGAGAGAGAGAGAGAGAGAGACTGTGTGTGTGTGTGTGTGTGTGTGTGTGTGTGTGTGAGAGAGAGAGAGAGAGAGAGAGAGAGAGAGAGACTGTGTGTGTGTGTGTGTGTGTGTGTGAGAGAGAGAGAGAGAGAGAGAGAGACTGTGTGTGTGTGTGTGTGTGTGTGTGTGTGTGTGTGAGAGAGAGAGAGAGAGAGTGTGTGTGTGTGTGTGTGTGTGTGTGTGTGTGTGTGTGTGTGTGTGTGTGTGTGTGTGTGTGTGTGTGTGTGAGTGTGTGTGTGTGTGTGTGTGTGTGTGTGTGTGTGTGTGTGTGTGTGTGTGTGTGTGTGTGTGTGTGTGTGTGTGAGAGAGAGAGAGAGAGAGAGAGAGAGAGTGTGTGTGTGTGTGTGTGTGTGTGTGTGTGTGTGTGTGTGTGTGTGTGTGTGTGTGTGTGTGTGTGTGTGTGTGTGTGTGTGTGTGTGTGTGTGTGTGTGAGAGAGAGAGAGAGAGAGAGAGAGAGAGACTGTGTGTGTGTGTGTGTGTGTGTGTGTGTGTGTGTGTGTGTGTGTGTGTGTGTGTGTGTGTGTGTGTGTGTGTGTGTGTGTGTGTGTGTGTGTGTGTGTGTGTGTGTGTGTGTGTGTGTGTGTGTGTGTGTGTGTGTGTGTGTGTGTGTGTGTGTGTGTGTGTGTGTGTGTGTGTGTGTGTGTGTGTGTGTGTGTGGTGTGTGTGTGTGTGTGTGTGTGTGTGTGTGTGTGTGTGTGTGTGTGTGTGTGTGTGTGTGTGTGTGAGTCAAGGCTGAATGTTATTGATGTGTAAAGTGAGAAGGTCTTGAGGGCGGGCAGCAGATGATGATGTCATGGCAGGAGTTCAGAGGTCAGTGTGTGAGTGGAGCAGATGATCAGAGCAGGTCAGAGAAGATGTTTGACTGTAACGAGCTTCATCTTCTTCAGTTTGTGAATGAAGGACAGAAAAACTTCACGGGTTAAAGAAACAGACCTTCTACTCTCATCTGTCTTTGAAATCTGCTTTGTTTTACTATCAAGCACAAATCGTGAGTGTACACCGCAAATCGTCATTTTTAACGAAACGGTAAAAGCGTCCTATCATTATGGCAGTGCAGTCATAAAAAAGGAGGAAAGAAAGTTCTAATTATTATTTGTAATATAAGCAAACAGGTTAACGTCATGTATATAATGCATTCTCTAATCTCTATTAACTGTAATTTTTATATATTTTAAGCGTTTTTAGTTAACTATTACACACACACACACACACACACACACACACACACACACACACACACACACACAAAGTAAAGTTAGAAGAACAAAAATTGATCCAAAGAAAGTTTTGATTCGAAGCCCTTTGGAGTAAACAAGGTGGAGATTATTGAGCGTTTGGGGAGATGAGGGGATATCATCTGTTTATGCTTTATTCTGAGAGGACACTCTCTTTGTCTCAGCTCATATTTGCAGTTGCACATAAATCAATATGTCTGCTTTCATCCACCTCCTCAGGACTCACACACACACACACACACACACACACACAGAGAGCTGGAGGAGTCCAGCTAGTAGAGATCAAGGCAATCATCTCTCACACGTCTCACATGATTTAGTTTCTCCGGTGATTTCTGTTCGTGTCAGAATGCCATTAGTGACCACACATGTAATATTCATATATGTCAGAAGTTTCCAGCTGAAGCGCTCTTGCTGTTCGTGCAGCATAAAGTCAGCGAGATATTCTTCTGCCCGAGGCTTCGGTAACTGATAAAACCCAAGAAAACAAAAGAGAAGACCTTATTAAGATCAAACGAGCGCCGGCTATTGATTGAGCTGATGGAGGCGAGCGGGTCGGTCCTGAAGAGTCCCTCGTCAGCGTGAGTGGAGATGCTGGAGATGCTCTTCTTCTTCTGCTGGGTCTGGACATCAGAGGCCATCGCAGAGCACCAGCTGAGTTCAGATGAAAGGCGCTCCGTGAGCTGAACATCTGAGTTTGACTGAAAAAAACACCGCACTCACGCTGGGGTCAGGGGTCAGGGGCTGCTGTACAGTCACTAAGGTCACTGTCAGGTTTCGTGCTGATATTTGGCCATTACTACACTGATTTGAGTGTTGCTAGTTAGTTTTAATGGTTTCTATGGTGTTGCTAAGGGGTTTGTAGAATGGTTACTGTGGTGTTGCTATGTGGTTGATTTGAGGGGTTTCTATGGTGTTGCTATGTGGTTTGTTTCAGTGGTTTCTATGGTGTTGCTGTGTAGTTCTTTAGAATGGTTACTATGGTGTTGCTATGTGCTTGATTTAAGTAGTTTCTATGGTGTTGCTATGTGGTTGATTTGAGGGGTTTCTAGAGTGTTACTAGTTGATTTTAATGGTTTCTATGGTGTTGCTATGTGGTTGATTTGAGGGGTTTCTATGGTGTTGCTATGTGGTTTGTTTCAGTGGTTTCTATGGTGTTGCTGTGTAGTTCTTTAGAATGGTTACTATGGTGTTGCTATGTGGTTGATTTAAGTAGTTTCTATGGTGTTGCTATGTGGGTTGTTTCAGTGGTTTCTATGGTGTTGCTATGTGGTTGATTTAAGTAGTTTCTATGGTGTTGCTATGTGGTTTGTTTCAGTGGTTTCTATGGTGTTGCTATGTGGTTGATTTAAGTAGTTTCTATGGTGTTGCTATGTGGTTGATTTGAGTAGTTTCTATGGTGTTTCTATGTGCTTGATTTGAGTAGTTTCTATGGTGTTGCTATGTGGTTTGTTTCAGTGGTTTCTATGGTGTTGCTATGTGGTTTGTTTCAGTGGTTTCTATGGTGTTGCTATGTGGTTGATTTAAGTAGTTTCTATGGTGTTGCTATGTGGTTGATTTGAGTAGTTTCTATGGTGTTGCTATGTGCTTGATTTGAGTAGTTTCTATGGTGTTGATATGTGGTTTGTTTCAGTGGTTTCTATGGTGTTGCTATGTGGTTGATTTGAGTGGTTTCTATGGTGTTGCTGTGTAGTTCTTTAGAATGGTTACTATAGTGTTGCTATGTGCTTGACTTGAGTGGTTTCTGTGGTGTTGCTATGTGGGTGTTTTGGTGTTTTGAATAGTTAGTAGCATGTTGCTATTTGTGTTTGCTATGATATTTTGAGTAGTTACTACAGTGTTGCTATGTGGTTGTTTTAAATGGTTTCTAGAGTGTTGCTATGCAGTTAATTTGAATGGTTTTCTGGGGTGTTGCTATGTGTTGGTTGTGATTTATCTGTAGGGTGTTGCTGTGATTGTTTTGAGTGGTTTCTATGGTGTTGCTATGTTGTTCCTTTGAGGAGTTTCTGGGGTGTTGCTATGCAGTCGTTTTGAGTAGTTACTTGGATGTTGCTTTGTGTTTGCTGTGGTATATTGAGTGGTTACTAGGGTGTTGCTATGTGGTTGTATTGAGTTGATCACTTACTATGTTATTTTTAATGGTGTCTTGAGTGTTGAAATTGTATTTTAATGGTTACGAGGTCATTGCTATGTGATTGCCATGGTGTCATTGTTTTTTGAGTGATTACTATGGTGCTGCTTTATGGTGGCTGGAGTGTTTATTTGCCAAGATTGCTCTAGTGTGTGTGGCGAGCTGGTTTGTTTTGTGTGCTGTTACTGACTGTTTTAGTTTTTTACTAAAACTCTTTATTTTTAACTTATGACCGTCAGACATTGCTTAACATCAAAAACCAAGTTTTGCACCTGCCTGACGCTCTCTATAGTCGATCATATCTTTTTTTCAGTGCTGCTCACCTCTTTTTTTACCTCTGTTTTAGACCAGCATGCCACATCTAACAATCTGTCTGATCAATTCTCTCTCCGATCTTATTCTCTTTATATACGCTGCCCATTTTTTGAAAAGCATGGCGTTTGTTCCACCTCTATGTGGATTATATTACAGCATAATGTGCTTCATAAATAAAGTAAAAGAAATGAAATTTGAGTAGTTATTTAATTCTTGATGATTACTAAGGTGTTGATTTTTTTTACTAGGACGTTGTTACATGGTGTTTTGACTGGTTACTAGGGTGTTGCTATGCAGCTGATATAGTATTTGTTTTATGTTTCGTGAATACCAACTACGAGGAATAGTTCTAGTGAAGATTGAAACACCACAGAATATTTAAAAACTAATTGTGTGTTAGTATTTAACTGAAATGGACTTCAAAGCATTATTCTAATTCTTCATTTGTTAACCTCGTGTCAGAGTTTTTAGCCCCTCCGCTGGGATTATCTGTCCAGATTTGTTTTCTAATTTGTTGAAGGATTTAATGTGTTTTAAGACTGTGTCCCGAGGTGTGGATTAACAAGCGAATCGTGTGGATGTGTGTTTGCACACCGATGCGCTTTGATGTTGGCTTTATTTGCCATCAGCGTGTCTATCGATCGGCGTTAGATAGCGCAGCTCACATCAAAGACCGCGGTTCGCAGCATCACCTCATAACCCGAGAATGAGTTGAAACGCTGGTCAGCGCTCGCGCCACACACATAAAGCACGCTTTCACTGATCGTATTGACTTTGTGTGTGTTGTAAAATTAACTGCTTGTTTTTGAGAAGACAGCAGTGAGACTCAGACGTTTCGGAAGGGAAATGGAATTAAAAAACGTTAAATTATGTGCACAAAACTGAAATATTAGTGCAATAATATTCAGCTTTCCTCGGATATATACCTAAATGATTACGTTCAAGTCAAGTCATTTGCTGTTCTTATAATTTTAATTTTAAGTTATGTATACGCGAGTCTACATTTTTGTTTCAAGCTTATTAGGTTTTGTGATCCTTGACCACAATACTTTGAAAAATTGTTCCCATAAGATCTCAACAATGTCTCGCAGAAAAGTCAGAGAATTTAATTCAACGTTTCTCATCAAATGATCTGCTCTCCATATGAAAGTTTTTGCTCCATACACTTATTGTACACATTTATTGACTATTAAAGTTTTTTCAGTTAAACTAAAACACGTTTTGATATAAAATAAACAGGCTCTCAAGTCAAAATATAACTTAACGTGACTAAATTGACTAAATTAATTTAATATGACTAAATTAATTGCATTATAATAAACAGTCAGAATAAATAAAACGTTTTTATAGATTCTCCAGGACGTTATTTCAATGAATGATCATTATTTTGTTTTCCAGTGTAAAATGCATTTGCTTAGGAAGAAAATCTTTTATTTTCTGCTTTTATTCTTAAAACGAGTACAAATATCTGTCAAGACAAATAATCTTAGCTCAAAAGGGGAAACTAATTTATTTTTCTTACACGGTTGGCACACTTTTTTTTGTTTGTTTTAAGTAAAAGCATCGAAATCAGACAGATCTAGTAAGTAGGACGATGTTTTTGGGCAGGATGGGTCGAGCGGTTCATCACTTTTATTTGACAGCTTGAGAAGCTGAAGCACGGTGTGATTTTTCAGCTGATGGTTCAGTGTTGGACGATCACCTCATGCTCATGACGCGCTGTATTTCCCCTCACACACACACACACACACACACACACACACACACACACACACACTCCTCTACTGTTTGCGGTTGAAGCCAAAAAAACTCCGTCTGTAGTCTGAAGCACTTACTTTTTCGTGTCTTTCAGTACACACGTTTGTTTATCTTACCCTACTTTCTGCTAACCTCGCTAAACCGGCCTGATGTTTTAGTGAAGTTTACTTTTTTTGCGCAACAATATTAATTAACAAAAGCGGAAGATGTATGCAGTCCAGTAGGGTTCGCTGAAAATGTGTTCATCCTCATGCAGGCCGTCCGAGATCAGGAGGAGCTTGTGTCTTCATCGGCTCTGGAGAAATGTCTCAGCAATGGAAGTGAATGGGTGCCGTCGGAATCAAAACATCAAAATAGTCCACAGCACTCCAGTCCATCTGGAGAAGACAAAAGATAATATTAATCCAGAATTGAGATGTTTTTAACTCAAATATGAATCTGTAATCCAAACAAGTCAAAGCAAGCTTTAAACAAATACTGCGTGTGATTGGATTTAGATGATTTAGACTTTTTCATTGAAGGAAGAGTTATTATAGATTATCGACTCATATTTGAGTTAAAAACATCTTAATTCGTCTTCTCCAGATGGACCGGATTGTTATGTTTTTATCATTCTGACGGCACCCATTCACTTCCACTACTGAGCCATTTCTCCAGATCCGATGAACAAACAAAGGGTGAGCGCTTTTTCCTTCGCGGGTGATCCGCTCCTTTAAATGGCCCGTCTGAACGGAGCTGATCTGAGCTGTTGAAGGTCCGTCTAGCCGCCGCTGATTGACAATACTTTTGTTTTCCACACGTTAAAGAATCTGACGTCATTTCTCTGCCCAGTCGACAGGTCACTGCAAACCGGTGACCCTTGAGTAACGCCTGACCACGATCAGCGCCACGAAGACCCACCAGTCTAGGGAAGTCTCCCAGCTCCCGCTTTGAATAATTAACGCACGTACATTAAGAGACCTTCACTGATTGATGCGCGGCGTGAATCTCCTCCTGATATGGATAATATTTCGCCGACTCCTGATTGATTTTCCCTCTCCGTCTTTATTATCGACAGTCGTTCGCAGATGAATAATTCAGAGTTATAGCGCCCAACACCTCCGCCATATTCATTACAGTAACTCAAGCATGTTTTTTATCGTTGCAGCATGATAATATGACCATTATTTGAAACTGAGCGAACTGAATAAATGAACAGCCTAAGATCATCGGTGCAGATAGACGCGCATTATATATCGCGCATGCTGAGTCGCTGGGGTGTGTGTGTGTGTGTGTGTGTGTGTGTGTGTGTGTCTGGCAGGGCGAGTGACTTTCTCTCTTCTGGCCTGTCGGCAGTCGTCTTGTGATGGTATTACTGCGGTGAAATGAGAAGCAGCTTCACCGAGGTCAGTCTCTGATTACCTGTTCCCTCCTCGGGTCAAATGACACTTAAATGTGTTGTTTACACTTCTACCTCATCTGACTTTGGTCCGAGCCCAAACGTCTCCAACGCAGCCGTCCATCCGATCCAGACATTTACATAACCGTGATCACCTTCTTTGAACCGGGCATGTTTGGCGGGAAAATATCCCTGTGCTTCATTTAATTTCACGGGTTGTAATCGTGAAACTAGAACCGTGAATCTTTTTCATTACTTGAAATAAAATCAAAATGAACGGAAATACATTTCACCTAGCTTCCTGGTCAACATTTCTAATTTAGTCTTGTTTTAAATACTAGAATAAGTAAAACACGAAGGGTACAGTAGCCAAAAACAAGATATTGAGTAAAGATCATTCATTCATTTATTTATTCATTTCTGATTAGTAATACGCATTGCTAAACTTCATTTGGACAACTTTAAAGGTGATTTTAATTTTTTAATTTTTATTTTTTTTTTACACCCCTAGATTTTTAAGTAGTTTTATCTCGGCCAAATATTGTCCTAACAAAAAAAATAAAGAAGTTATGAGTGGTCGTGTGGTACGGGGTCGCATGCATAAAATTAGCTAATTAATTAATACAAACATATTAGACAACAGACACAATATTACATAAAAGTTGTTAACAATTAGTTAAAATTTGAACTAAAATGAAAATAATAATAATAAAATATCATACAAAAACTATAAGTATATATATATATATATATATATATATATATATATATATATATATATATATATAGTGCTACACTGTAAAAAAATATATATATATATTTTTAAATAAAACATAATATTATTGGAGTCTTACTACTTCACTAATTTCACACTTCAACACATTACTTGCTTTTTCTTAGTAAAATTACAAGCAATGTCAAAGTGAATTTTTTTTTTTCCCCAGCATTCATTCGTCTTTCCAAAACTTCGTCTAATTTAAAGTTACTTGCATTTCTTTGTACTTCCATGCAGTTCAATTCACTTGCAATGCATGAGTAAAACTGGTCTTTTTTCTTATTTTTTGTACAGTTTTGCAGTTATTTCCGAGTGAACCCAACTAGCAGGTCTTGCATCCAGCTTCATGAGTCAAACAGGAAAAAACGGAGTCGTAAATTATTGGAGCGTGTTTTAAATAAATCACTGTTTCATTTTTCTGCTTCTAAATTTCATGTTCAGCGTGTAACTTGCCGTCAGCCTTTTCTGAACAGATATCGATAGATGAAATGAAACGCACGAAGCTGTGGTGTTTAACGCTAGCTCTCTGCAGGAAATGAGCTCATGCGTCGTTCATCAGCACACGAGTACATGAGCTCATGCTGAATGCACGACATATTCTAATCATGTATGACTGTCCTGGGAGAGACGCGAGCGTAGCGGTTGAAATCATTAAACAGAGCTGTTGGAAAACTATTTATGAGATCATCTTGTGTAAGTCAAGCTTTAAGAGGTCGTTTTTTCCCATCATGCACTAAACCTCACGTCATTTAAAACCTGTGTGATCGGTTTTGACTGAAGAAAGTGCAAGTAGAAACAATGCAATAGAACTTCCTTTTAAATCAAAGACAAGTCATCTTTGTTTTATTTGCAATTTACAAGTTAACAGTCGAAATCAATCGTATTTTATATTTGTACATTTTTGCATATTCTCGAGCATATATTCTAAATTATTATTAATTCTCAACGCTTGATAGTTGAGTTTTAATAAAAGTCAATTGGAGCAGTTATTAAACGTTTATTAAAAGGACAGAAAATTATTAAACTAAAATCGTAATTAGAATAAAAATAAAATCTCATTTTAAATGTTATAAAAACTATTGGTATCACTGATAATAAAATAGCACACGTTGCTTGCCATGTTTTGTAATTATTTATAAATTGTGTAATATGACAAAAATATATCATTTTTAACTTATTTCTTTTTTAACAGTCATTATAGGTAGATGCTAAAAGCAACAATTCACATTTTCAGTAATTATATGAAAATAACGTTATTATGTTTTACGTTTTTATTTAGAATGATTACAAATGTTTTAATTATTTAAAAAAATATTATAAATGATTTTTATGATAAAGAAGTGAATGGATTATAATAAATAAAACATTGCTATTAGAAGTTGAGCTAAAACTGAAAAGAAAACAAATAAAAATACGTGAAATGCAAGCATAGCTAATAACTGAAAGTGTAATAATATATCTATGATGCTAAAATAACATGGCTTATTGGCATCTCTTTGAGAATCGCGGGATTTTTCTTGATTTCCTGAGCAAAAAGTGCAGCGTGAACATTCTGCTAAACGTCTCTTTTTCTACAAGTCTGGAATGACGCGAGGAAGAGTAAACTGTTTGCTTTTGTTCTTCTTTCTGAGTCTTATCCCTTCTTGCGGACGAGGAGGAGCGCTATCTACGGCATCCTACCGGGAAATTCCCGAGCTCAACACAGGGAGGATATTAGGATGCTATTCACCACACAGTGACTCATCAGACGCCATTAGCATGTGAATATCCCGCTGACCGCAGCCTCTATTAGTTCACACACACACACACACACACACACACACACGCACGCAGAGGCAGGTAAACACCCCTGGGACAGGTAAACCTGTTGACTCACAGCTAGAAAGGAGATATTAGAGAGCTTTTTTGTTTAATAGCTCCTGCATTTTTCAGCAGTCGGCTTTGAGTTACTGCTGGCCGAGAGCCGGCATCGTCTGGCCGAGGAAAGGCGGGTAATTATTCTCACGCCTGTAAGTACAAATTGCCCAGAATGACTCCAGGAGAAGCCGGCGCTGCGGGCCGAACGCGGTCATAACGTCAGAAAACATTATGTAAAGATGGAAATGACATGAACTGAGTGATACTGAAACAAAGTGATTTTTATAGTCAAAAACCATTAGGGTATTGAGCAAAGACTTTTGAGGAGCGCTATGCATTGCTCAGAACTTGATTTTCTCCACGTTTCGATCTAGATCTCTGTCCTAGCGCACGATTACTCATTCAGCTCATACTGCCGGGGCCGAAAGAGATGACTGAGAGAGTCAGACAAAAAATGTTGCTCAAAAGCCTTTTTTAGACGAGACTGAAAAACACAGTTTAGGAAATCACGGCGTGCGGCATAATTACGAGATAAAAAGATCATTTGCAGATTGATTGCAATCATGAGAAATGCCCAAATGAGCATTAAAAGCACAAACTATGAGATCGAAAGGCATAATTATGGCTAAACCGTGCCATAAATCGTGCCATTTTGCCATAAAAAGCTACTTTTTTATTGAAACTTGTATAATATTTGATGCTCCGAGTTTTATGGCACGTACTTTGTGTTTTTATTTATTTCTCTTATTTAACAATATCATTTGGAAACAATGCAAACATATAACGCGGTGCCAAAAGAAATATGCCATTATTCTGAAATTGCTTGAGAAAAATCAGTCGGTATTTGGCAGATAAAGATGCAAGATTTCTACAGTTGCACTAAAAGAGCTTTCTGTGGATAAAACCCTCCACACTTTCCATCAGAGACAGGATAGATGTGATATGGATTCTGTTTTAGTTCCCGAGGGGTCTACCATCAACTTTACCTACAACTAGGAAGAACTGAAAGGTCAAAGGTGAGTTGGACGGGTCTATAAAGTCTCCAGCTGTTGTTGTTTTATTGTTCTCTGGAATGAAGATGATCACAGTCTTTCACAGCAGGACTCATTTTACATCAAGTGTCAACACAAATAATTAGTTCGTTTTTTATGACAAAAAAGGGCAATAAAATTCAATCAACATTTATTATTTATATTAATTCAATCGTAAATAACCTCTGTGTTTGCCATAAGCTATTTGTAATATATTTGTACTGTATTTATTGCAGTCCCGTCGCTCACACACTTATTTTTTACTTGCAAAAGTTTTAAATTTGGCAAGAAAATGCTTTTTCAGTTTTATTTCTCTCACTTCTAGTGTTTGCATCAAATTAGCTTGAATACATATTATATAGTGTACGTGAATAAAGTGTTTCCTTTTCCCTTTTAAATTATTTATTATTTGTTTATTTTACAATTAATATTTTACATTAGATTTAGATTTTAGTTTTTAGAAATATCTAGATTTTTATTCTTTTCTATCATTTTTTCGCTCACTTTTTGTCAGGTTCTGGTGAATGGTCTCATTATAACGTGAAGGTAAACACGACTTAAACTGAGATTTCATCGAACGAAGAACGAAACAGATATATCAACCTCAGAGAAGAAAGTAGCATGTTTTCGGTGTTTTTTTTGGTCTTGATGTTTCAAAATGATTTCCTATGATCTCCGACGCAGTCCTATAACGAAGGACTGGTGCTTCCTGCTGAAAGGAACATATTTTAAGCTTTATTTTAAGAGGTTTTACCGATTTTTAAATCTATTAAGGCTATGTCCGGGTCTGGCTGTCACGCTGCGTGTGATAGGCAGGCTAGCAAACAACGAGATTGAACGAAAACAAAAAGGCTTTAATCCACTCGGGATGAAATAAACAATATACAGGCAGGCAGACGGGCAGAATGACAGGACATAATCACACGCACATACGGACGAGATCGGACACACGGAACTGAAAACACAGGACTTAAGTACACAGGAAATTAACTAACTTAACACGACACAGCTGATGACAATGATATAATTAACATTGAGGGAAGGCAGGGCACAGGGAGCACATGGCACGAGACGAAAACATAAACAAAGTCCGGAGAACGTGACATTACACCCCCCTCCCGGAAGGTGCGTCCTCGCACCTAAAGAGGAACAACAAAAACAAAATGTCTGGGAACTGGAGGTACAGGATCTTGGGAGGAGGTTCTGGTGGAGGACGGCCCCCAGGAGGGGGTAAACAGACAGTCCAGGGAGGAACAGACGGAGGGAGGAGCCAGGGAGAAGAAAGGAGGAGTCCGGAGCAGGAGGAGATCCAGAGCCCAGCTATGGTGGTCCACGGTGGAGTCGACGGAGGGAGGAGCCATGGAGGAGGAGTGACCATCGACTCCATGGGGCCGACCGACGGCGGTGGAGCAGTTGGCGGAGGAGACTGAGGCAGAGACGGAGAGCCGAAGAGCCAGGGTGACGTCGAGGCGCTGGAGGTCCGAGGCGACGCCGCAGGCTTCGGCGACTGACACGGAGACGGGGGACGGGAAGGACGCGGCGGAGCCAGAGCGACTGAGGACTGAGGTGAAGCCGGAGGGAAGGAGGAGCCTGACAGAGCCGGTGGGATGGAGGGACGAGGTGAAGCCGGAGGAGAGGAATCCCGAGGCGACGGATGGTCGACGACAGACCAAGGCGGAGCCGGGGGGACGATGGAGCCTGGTGGAGCTGGTGGACTGACGGACCACGGTGGAGAGGAGGGAGCTAGGAGCCCAGGGGGAGCCGACGGGTCTACGAGCCGAGGAGGAGTCTGGGTCTCGGAGGCAGGACGGCGAGGCGAGGGATCCTTCACCCTCGACGGCGACGGAGACCGGCAGACCCGTGGCGAGCTCCAGTTGGAGAGCTGAGGGTGAGCGCAGGGGCTGCTGGGATCCATCGTCGTTGTGTGACAAGGGTGGGAGGGAGGAAAACAGGAGCGCACGAGGCGCGGGCACTGGAGGCGCGCAGGCGCGGGCACTGGAGGAGCGCGACGTGGCGCGCGGGCACTGGAGGGAGCGACGTGGCGCGGGCACGGAGGGAGCGACGTGGCGCTGGCATCGGAGGGAGCGCACGCGGCGCGCGGGCATCGGACGGAGCGCACGCGGGCGCGGGCACGACGACGGAGCGCACGTGGCGCGGGCATCGGGACGGAGCGCACGAGGCGCGGCACGGGACGGAGCGCACGCAGGCGCGGGCACGGGACGGAGCGCACGAGGCGCGGGCACGGGACGGAGCGCACGAGGCGCGGGCACGGGACGGAGCGCACGAGGCGCGCGGGCATCGGGACGGAGCGCGACGTGGCGCGGGCAATGGAGGGAGTTTTTGGGGATCCAGCAGCCCTAGGTGGGGAATCAGCTCACCTCAGCCGATGTGCACTGGGCGGAGCTCCACTCCGCGCTCTTGTTGCAGTCGGCTCGCTCCACCGTGGTGAGCTCTCTGCTGGCTCGCACCTGGTCTGACGATTCGGCTCGGGTCCTGTTACGCTCCACGGCTCGGTCGCTCTCTGGCGATGGGTCCGTGGACACACGCTCGACCGCCCGTGTCAGCGGTGGGCTCAGGCTGGGGCTCGACCACACGGTGAAGGGATGAGCTGGGCTCTGGATCCTGAGTGGGGCTGGTGTCGGTGTCCTCCAGCGCAACAGTCATTGGTGAATTGCAGGACACCAGCACCCACTCGATGTAAGCGGCGACGCCTCTCGAGGGCCGCTCTCGGACAGCTTCGCTCGTGTGGTGGTGTTTAATCCTCGGCAGTGGATCGAGCAGAGGAAGCTGTCCGGGTAGCGCGAGTCGTTCGCGAGGGCGAGGAAGTCCTTCGTATAACCCTCGAGAGAGCGATCCTCCTGCTCCAGCAGGAGGATGAGGAAGTTGGGGTCGTTGTACGGGAATACATGACCACAAAATAAAAGAAATAATCGCCGCTAAAACTGTACTTTGTACGGTCCGATCTTCCGTCACGCTGCGTGTGATAGGCAGGCTAGCAAACAACGAGATTGAACGAAAACAAAAAGGCTTTAATCCACTCGGGATGAAATAAACAATATACAGGCAGGCAGACGGGCAGAATGACAGGACATAATCACACGCACATACGGACGAGATCGGACACACGGAACTGAAAACACAGGACTTAAGTACACAGGAAAT